>NC_062968.1:14492105-14619178 GCF_023119035.1 Salvia hispanica
GTGTGGAAATGTTAATTAGTTTATTAGTAAACTAATTCTCATTTACCAACCGACATATTTGTTGGTGAGAAGCAGTTAATATACATGTATTTGTATAATACAGAAAGTTTAACCGCATGGTAGTTATTATGGATGAATCAACGTATCCATAGCGGTTAGTGCATGGCATGATAGAAATGAAGTGGCACCACTTTTCGTGAAGAGGCATGCAGCACCTATAAATACATGTGAGCTCTCATTCATTAAAACATAATCCAGAACGAGTTATATACTCAGAAAAGTCACAGTACATACGCACATATATATATACACTTATATACAAGTTTTTGATTCTTTATCCATTAAAAGAATCATAGAAGGCTTGAGGTCAAGGAGAGGAGAATCATCAAAGTGGATTCAACATCTTCTTCAGCACAAGAAAAGCATGGATGGAGGTTGGTAATCTATCTCCACTTTATAGTCTATATGTTGTGGTTGAATTAATTCAAATCTAGAATTAGATTTCATTATCGAAATCATTAAAGTTGAGATTTGGCTAACAAAGGCAAACAATCGACCGGCGTTTTACACATTCTGGTAATTTTTTTGACCGACAATATTTTAAAAAGGTCCGTTTTTTGAAAATTTATGGTCGTTCTATTCATTCTTGAGGTTGCTCTGTTCATTATTGCTATGCATTGTTCATTACGTGCTTAAGCTTGTTACACTATTGATGATGTGTTATTAATATGCATTGTTATGAGAAATTGGTTGTACGAACATTGATTTTTGTTTTGCTGCTGAGAAATTGGTTTATGTTCTTTAGTGTTCGGTATTTCTCATATACGGTTCTTCTCAAAACACATTAATTAGGTACAATATATTTCGGTATACACTAGCAGTTCAAAATGTTCTGACATTTTTCAATCTGAATTATTGTATTGAAAGGGTTTAATTTGTGCTAAGGCGGTTCAAATAAGAAAATAACAGGTTCCCTAGATCCAGCAAGTCCACTAGATCACTCGGTCTAGGAACTCGTGGGTCGCGAGGAATCCCGGTCATCGGACACACAAAGCACTTTTCCTTTCAAAAACCCTCAACCACTTTACTAAATCTAGTATATAGGAAGTAGGGATCGATCCCACGAGAAGGATGCGTAAGACTCATAATCAAGGATTTGGGTGTGTTTTTGGTGTTGGCTGCTACGCATTTTCTTGGGTTGAGGAAAATTAGAATTAACTTGACTTGGGAACCTAAAAAAACTCTTAACCTAACAGCTAGACCTAGGAAATAAATCTACGGTGGGGACCATGTCTAAAAAAAGCAAGGTACGACTGAAAAGTTGGCAGAATAACTAACTCTCGTACTAATTGACAGTGACATCGTCTTCTACAACCGAATTTGCATAAAACTTCTTAAGAAAACCAGCATGAGCAAAACAAAAACAGAGCTACTGACTTGAAATCAAATTTATGCATAATAAACGAAGAACTTAGCAGATCTGCATACCCTAGACGACAGATCCATGAACGGTAAAGCAGTAAAACATTATCAACATCAAAGTCGACTCCCAAAAGTGAAGTTCGACGGTGGAAACTAGCAAAAACAATTGAAATTAAAAGTAATTGTATCTTCGCCCTCATTAGGACGGTGTTGCCAAGCACGAAATCTTTCAGAAAGTACCCTCCCGATCACAATTACCCCAGAACCATCCCCAAGTGTGTGAAAAATGTATGAGCTAAGAAGAGTGGAAGACTATCTCCATTGCGCTGCATGCTCTTCTCTATTTATAGGCATTTTAGTGGGCCCAGCGAGGTATAGATAATGACTTTGTTGCCCTCAGCTGTAGACTTCCTTTATCACGCCAATTTCCTCGTAATTCCTGCTCATTTCGTTCCATTCTCCCGCTAGACCATCTCCTTCATAACTTCCTTGATCTAGCAATTTTCTTCACACACCTGGCTTAGGAAACGTGTTAGACCCAACAAATTATAACATTTTTTTCGCACATTACCGATGCATGAAATTAGCCTTATCATGTATGCTTGAGATTTTGTTGAAATTTTGTCATGTTAAATACATTATATGTTTGCTATTGATACATCATGTAATAGAAATTGCTCTGTTGAAAGAATTTGTTACATTACTGCACTATGTTGTTTTTAATTACTGCTTGTTATACTATGGTCTCAGTAATGAATTATTGATGTATAATATTACATTATGCACGTATATTTCGTAGTACATTATTGATGTATAATATTACATTATGCACGTATATTTCGTAGTACATTATTGATGTATAGTATTACATTATGCACGGATATCTTCTTATAATGTAATCTATCTTCCTTAGTACTGAAATGTTGTGTACATTATGTTCTATGATAGTATTACATTACTGATCAGCACTAATACATTATGATCTTTAAAAGTACGCAACTTTTAGAAATCCATTGTGCAGTAACATTATAGTCAGACACAGTATTACATTATTATATGGTAAATCTTACATTATCATCTAAACTCTTAGTTTACACCATGTAATATGTGTTTTACATTTTTTATGGAATGGACACTATTTGACACATTGTATGATACAAAAAATGTGATACATTATACTCATAAATATGTACATTATGTTAAAAATAATGTACGACACTAATTATTTGTTATATTATATGGTACATTATACTCATAAATATGTACATTATATGTATTCATTTTTACTGACAGTTGCATATTGAGGTACACATTATATACATTAACTAGGCAAAATTTTACATTATCTACTAGATATGCTCTACATTATTTTTTACTGATGCACTACTGTATTAGATACATTGTTTAAACAACTAGTTTTTATTAGTTCAGACTAGATTACAAGGCATTTATGTACTTTATTCACTGTTAAATTATGCATGCATTTATCACATTATTCGTCACTGCTTTGTTACATTATTCTGTTTTGTTGTAATTTAACATTCAAGATGGCTCGTTTTTTTATGGAATATGCGTCATGGCTGTACATTTATTTAACATTTGCAAGATTAGAATACGATGACGACTTTGATGAGGTCATTCCCCTTGCATATGCGCATCAGTTTCGACAAATGTTGGCTGCACATAAGAAGGCTAATAAAGTGCTAGCCGAAGATGTTGCAGCACCTAGTCGAAACAAGAAAGACAACAACATGTACTTCATGAGGTGTCCAACTGATCTGAAATAAATTTGTAGGATTTTGTCTAGATTTATAATGATGTAAAGCACTTTGGATGGTTTGAATTCAATTTCCTTTCAGCATTATTCTCTTCAATCTGTACATTATTCAATTTCCTTTCAATATTATTCTCTTCAATCTATACATTATTCACTGATCCAAATGTACATTATTAGATACTATTGGTATTTACTGAACCAAATCTTAAACACATTAAAAAATGAAATATAATTCATGTGATGGTGCTATAACCTAACCCCATGGGTTACTAAACCCAAGGGGAATGATTTAAACTCTCTGCCCTTTGTGATGGTTCCATTTGTGAGTTGGTACTACAACCTAGCCCATGGATTGCTAAACCTAAAGGGCATTAATTCAATTTCCTTTCAACATTATTCTCTTCAATCTGTACATTATTCACTGATCCGTGTACATTATTTATTATACCAAATCTTAAACGCATTAAAAAATTAAATTTAATTCATGTGGTGGTGCTATAACCTAGCCCCATAGGTTGCTAAACCCAAGTGGAATGATTCAAACTCCTGTGATGGTTCCGTTTGTGAGTGGGTACTACAACCTAGCCATATGGATTGCTAAACCCAAAACGCATGAATTCAATTTTCTTTCAACATTATTCTCTTCAATCTGTACATTATTCACTGATCCGTGCACATTATTAGATACTATTGGTACATTATTTACTATACCAAATCTTAAACGCATTACAAAATAAAATTTAATTCATGTGGTGGTGCTATAACCTAGCCCCATGGGTTGCTAAAATTATAATAATAATTATTATTATTATAATAATTATTATTAATCAAAATAATAATTTTAATAATAATAATAATAATAATAATAAAATCTTTCTTAAATTGTTCACCAGCAAACTTAATTATAAAAATTCAAAAACGAATTTTGATGATGGACGGCTAAATTAAACAAAATATGTAGTATATTTCAAAAATTAATATTTGCTACGATTTCAATTCAGCGATTTACGTGCTATTTAATTATAATATGCTATAAAAATTTAATTGTAGAAAGATGTAGTTTAGATTAAGATAATTAATTAAGGAAATCAAATCATGGGAGCCTTGAATTTAGGAACAATATATAACGTCAATAATGGAAGAAACTGACTTAATTTCTCATACCAAATCTGCCCTTTTTTGAATTAAAATAATAATTTTATTAATAATAGAAGCATGAATCTAGGCCATTAGATCACAAAAATCATGGGTTAAGATCGAAAAGAACAATAAAACAAAAGATAGAAAAAGGATATCAATACATCTCATTGTAGTAGTCCTTTGAATTTGTACGTGAATTGAGGAGTTAGATTATTACCTCCATTTCTTAAAATCAAAACGATTTCTATTTTTATATATTTTTTGGATCTGTTCCTTTTGAAAATTTTACTTTAGAAAGTGGATCAAAGTCCATTGATATTATTTTCACTCTTTTTTTTTTCTCTTCCTTTATCTATTTTTTTAACTCACTTTTTTTCCTCTCTTTAACTTTATCAATTTTTCTCTATTATTTTTACCAATTGTTTGTATTGTTTCAAAAATTTATCTTTCAAAGACAGAGTAGTAGAAATTGATCATAAACTACTACAAAATTTGATAGGTAAAAAGGACGTGCGCTTTTAACTAGTAGTACTACTTTCTTTGAACAAACTACTGTCCCATAAGAGTACGCATTTTTTGGTTGGACACGACTTTTAATGCATAATTGGTAAAATAATTAAAATATTATTAGTGGAGAATGAATACTCAATAGAGATAAATGAATTTCTAAAATTAGAAAAGTACATAAACTTGTAAGATGGGTTAAAAAAGAAAGAGTGCATATTCTAGTGGGATAAATAAAGTATTCCCTATGTCCACCATTAATTGTCCACTTTTGTCATTTACATCTGTCCCTCATTAATTGTTCACTTTCACTTTTTTGCCATAAACAGTAAGTTGACCCCACATTCAACTAACTCATTTCACTCACATTTTATTATAAAGAGTAAATGCCAAAATTGGTCCTGAACATATTCTCATTTTACGATTTTGGTCATAGATTTTATCTTTTGAATTTTTGCATCTCGAACATTTCAACTCAGACCACAATCGGTCCTACACTAACTGTTTTGTCAATTGCTAACAGTCAACGGAATTTAATCCCGATTTTGACCAACTTAAACATGTTAATTATGATTTTTAACTCACTAATTAAGTGAGTTAAGTAAGAGAGATAATATTGAGTTCACTCAGCCACAGTCCACGTACCAACACCCAAAAATGGCGGTTATCTCCACCTCTCTTGCCGACACCGTCACCAGCCAGCTCACTCAATTATCCGACCTCCGAAAATCCTTCCTCAAACTCGACGCCTCCAGCGCCAACTTCATTCAATCGTTTTTCCAGAATGTCGACTCGCACATCCGCCTCGCCTCCTCCGACAAAGCTTGTGGCGGCGTCGTCACGATGGCAGGATCCGGAAAGGTGAATTGCATTTTCGTTTTTTTCTCGATGCGGTTATTGCATATTTGGATAATATTCAATCAATTGCATTTTGTTATAGGTTTTTGGAGGAGAGTTACATTTTGCCGAGTTTTGAGTCTCTGTTACTAGCTATTTGTATGTGTTTCTGTATTTGTGAGTGTCTATGCGATTATCGTGGATTGAATTAACATGTTTAAGTTGGTCAAAATAGGGATTAATTCCGTTGACTGTTAGCAATTGACGGAACATTTAGTGTAGGACCGATTGTGATACGAGTTGAAATGTTCGGGATCCAAAAATTCAAAAGATAAAGTCTATGACCAAAATCGTAAAATGGGCATATGTTCAGGACTAATTTTGGCCTTTACTCTATTATAAAACTAATACTCCCCCCGTCCCAATAAATATGAAACGTTTGCTTTTCGGCACAGGATTTTATGTAGTGTTGTTTTGTGAGTTAAAGAAGAGAGAGTAAAGTAAGAGAGAGGGAAAAGTAGAGATAAAGTTATTTTTATTTTAAGAAACGTTTCATTTTTAATGGGACAATGCAATAAGGAAAACGTTTCATTTCTAGTGGGACAGAGGGAGTACATTAAAGTGGGACCCTTATTCCACTAACTTTTTCAATCCACTTTCCTTTACGTTTCTTAAAACCCGTGGCGGAACTAAAGTGGACAATTATTGAGGGACAGAGGGAGTATTATATTAGTGAACTAGATTTCTTAAAGTTTCTACTATAAATGCACTGTTTGACCTTTAGACTAAGTTTATCGGTGCTTTTTTACTCCTTACGAAGACTGAACGGTCTTCCAATTCATTTCACCATTCAACCAATGAGATTGTAACGACCCGCCCTTCTAGGTTATAATAAATGCGGCGATCGTTAACTAGGCGGACTTAAATGCATCAAAGATCGTAGGCTAGGGTTTCATTTAAAGGAATTTATCCAAAGTATTTAATGAACAAAATGATAAGAGTAACGGCTTAGCAATGAAGTTCAATAAGAAAGGGCTATCACAATTAATATTCAAAACGACAAGGTCGTTAAGATAATTCAAAAACATCATGTCTCAACAATCCAACAAAAATGAAGTAGTTTCAATCTCAAACGAACGATAGTATGTTTCATGTTTCAACGGAAGCAACCAAGAGAAGGGTGGAGCTATGTATGAAGACACAACTACACTCGGAGTTTCAAAGTGATCAAATTATTCAATTATTCTGCTCAACACCGCCAACCGCTCGTCACCGCTCAACCTGCACATAGGAAAAACACATGCAGGGCTGAGTACTATAAACATACTCAGTGGACTCATGCCGAAAACATTTTTATCAAACATAGTAATTATCATGCCATTTTTAAGTGTCCATCGGGGTTTTATCTTTAGAAATGCCCGAGGCACCAAAATATATCCTTTACCATAATCACGGTCGTGCGACCATTTTTCACATCGACGTTTACCATATCCTCATTCTACAGGACAAGGAATGCGGCCGCAATCCAGGTCACTAGACCGGCCAACCCGTACGCTGGCACTCGGTCTAACATTGGTGTACACTAACCCAAGTAGAGTTTGCGGCTCTACAAGGATCCGAATTCGATTAAATCAATAGTGGCATAGCCACAAGGGATAGGCACGACAAAACAAATCAAGGCATGATAATACAGATCTCATTATCATCAATAAAGATTTAGGACGATGTCCTTATTTTAAAAGAAAAGCCCACCTCGACGGCTTAGCTCGCAAGTATTCTCTTCTCCTTGCTATCACGCTGAGAGCGCGAATTATCACCTTTAGATTATGTGTATCACAAATCAGTCTCCATCATTGATTCAAAAATCATGCATGTTCCCAACGTTTCCCTTTTCCCATTAATTCGTTTTAATATCACTATTCAAAATCAAGGTATGATTATCGTATCACTTTTTATTCGCACAACAACTTCAGATTTATCATCAAAACGTGTCACGCATGAGTGTTTCACCACACACATCACACGCGCACACACAACACACATGCACGCACACCGAGACACGCACACACACATATGCATCCCATTCATCAATTGTTTTCCCCTTTTCACTCGATCTATATGCATGAGGGTTCAAGAACACCGATTAATCGGTTAGATGAGAAAAGATTGATATAAAAGTACCTTTTCTTGATAGAACGAACGGTAGAACAAAGTAATAGCCTTGATTCTTCAACAATTCTTGAATTTCAACTTCAATTCTTGGTAAAGAATGAAGAGGTCTTGAATAAAGTAGAAAACAAGTTGAAGAAGAAGTGGAGAAGTGGGGAGGCGTTTTTCTTCAAGAGAGAGGGGGCGTGTGATTTTATTTCTAGGGTTAGGTTTCTCTCTTATTTATAGAGTGCAAGATATAATATCTTTAATTAAATAAATTAAAGATTTGAGAAGATTTGGAGAGATTTGATAGTAGAAGTTGGCGTGTAATTTGAGAGAAATAAGGGGATTTTCGAATTCTAGGCTATTTAATTAGCCTATGTCTATGATTTTATTTGGATATTTTACGGAGTAGAATAAAATATCATGGAGCAGAATAAAATAATAAATCCTCCCAAATAATTATGGAGTAGGCGATTTTTGCCTAGGATTTAAATTCAAATCCTAATTTAAATAGGATATGACAAGATCCTCTTAGATATGGTAAGATATGCTAGAATAATTTATATTTATTCATGAAAGAGAATAAATAAGGGATCAAATAATATAATAAATAATTCCTTCTTCCCTAAATAAGGGGATTTTCGAAGATCTCCATATAACAAGGTGGGGTTCGAAAATTCCATAGAGGAATTAGAGAGTATTTGAACTTTGGATTTAATTTGGATGATTATCCCAAGCAAATAATTAAATCCAAGAAAAATAAGATTTCTTCTCCAATAATAATAAGGGTCGAAAATTCCAAATAAAAGTGTAGGATATTTATGAAAATCCTATTTAATCTCACTCATCCCTTGGGAAAAATAATTCGTCACAATAAATTTCACCCCGCATCAATTATTCATATGATCATTTCACAATAAATTTCACCCCTCATATTCTCAACACATTGACCTTTCAACGGCCACGTCATATATTCCACATCTTTGACTATTCAACAGTCACGTCATATATTCAACATATTTGACTATTCAATCAATCTCAACTCCAAATCGCAATTAGGTCACAAAGAAATCATGCAATTAAATCACTCATCAATTAATCCGCATACTCCATAGCATCAAAAGCATTTAATGCGAAAATTTTATAACCCGAAAATTAGGGTTCGAAAAAGCGAGGCATTACAGAGATTGTGCCAACCATTTGGCACAATCTCATTGGTTGATATATAGTATGTTTTTTAAAAATTATATATCTTTAATATATATTAAAAAATTATAAAATTATACCAAAATTCATAATTTTTCACCCCCTATAGATAGAGACCACATTTGCTATAGTTTTGCATAAAAAATTAGTATCATATTTTCTCCTCCTATAATCCTTCTTATTTGATATAATTTCATATTTTTTAGTTTCCTTTGTTGCTAACTATGGAGGATGATGAGTTTAATATATTCTCCGGTTCTCCATATTTCAATCCTTCCCAAAACTTCAATCCTTCCCACAATTTCAATCCTTCCCAAGAATATTTCCCTAGCTTTGATGATATTCTGAATTCTGATCAATTTCAAAGTTCATTTTAAAACCAACATTCAAGTCAAGACAAATCACTAACCAACACGAGTGCTTCAAACAATCCTTATGGTTGGAGTGAGCAAGAAGACATGGCATTAATGTTTGCTTAGTGTTTACTGAGCACAAATGCAATTGTTGGCACCAACCAAACTAGTGCCAATTTATGACACAATGTTCTTGATATGTATGAGCAAACAAGAAAAGAAAATCCAAGAATGAGCTAACAAAGAAGTTCGGAGTCATTGAGACAATGCTACAAACGATTCAACACAAATGTCTCAAAGTGGATTGGTGCATACAAACATGCGCATGATCGAGCTACGAGTGACCAGTCTAATGAGGACATTGAGAAAACCGCTCAACAACTATGTGGTAAGAGCAAGTGTACTCACCATAAGGTGTTTGAGGAGGAGATGAGACACAATCCCAAGTGGAAATTAAAATTGAATAGCACCGGTTCAACGCGTTTCCAGCTAGATGAAGATAGTCTTAAAGAAATTCGTGGGAGCTGGAAGAGGTAGAGGACTAGTGAGGAAGGAGGACCTCAAATCGACTCCATTTCTGAGAGTCGTTCTTCAACATTGCAACTACCTATTGGAAGAGATCAAGCTAAGGCTAAGGCTAAGGCTAAAAGAAAAGGCAAAGAAGGTGCAACACCATCATATACAATTCCTAAAGATTTCACTGCAGCACCGCGTGAAATGAGAGTCACACGGGAAAGAGAATGTGTTATTTTGGAACAGAACATCAAGGCAACTATCCTTACTCCGCTGATGGCTAGGAGGGACTTAACTCCAGAAGAAGAAGATCTGAAACGCGATCTAATAGCAGAACTGTTTGGGAAGCGGTCGTAGTTTATCTGTTTTTAATGTATGTTTCTTAGTATGTAACTTTCAACTTCTGTTGCTTAGTATGTCAGCTTCAATTTCCGTTGCTTAGTATGTCAGCTTTAATTTATGTTGCTTAGTGTGTAACCTTTAATTTTCGTTGTTTAGTATGTAACCTTTAATTGCGTTGCTTATGTAACTTCTAGTTTATGTGATAAGCCCTTTAATCAAAACATGAATAGATGAAATGTGCTCACAAGTGGTGAAAGAATCCAATGACATCCCATGTGATCAAGAAAATTAAAGAATGACTAAATGACACGTTATTTTCTATCAGAAGTGGTGGTGGAATCCAATGACATTCCTGTGATCACGAAAATTAAAATATGACTACATGACAAATCATTTTCCATCACAAGTGGTGGTGGAATCCAATGGCAACTCATGTGATCACGAAAATAAAAGTATGAATACATGACAAGTTATTTTCTATTCCAAGTGGTGATGGAATTCTATGACATCCTGATCACGAAAATCAAAGTGTGATTCCATGACAAGTCATTTTTTTTATCACAAAAATGGTGGTGGAATCCTATATTTTTTAGTAAAATAAGATAGACAGAGAAACAAATGATTAAAAATATTTTTAGTAAATCCTATAGTATTATGGAGTAATAAGCTTTTAAAAAGAAAAAGAGAAGTCATAATTTTAAGATCAAAATGAGCGTATCAAAAAATTTAAACTACCTGATTGTGAATGATGTAAGAGGTAGGTTGGTGGATTATTGGTCAATCAATACTAAACATTTTATAGTTATCAAATTACTCTTCGCAGTCTCGTGGAATTCCAAACATGTCCACAAACACCGACGGATCGCCGCCATCGACCTCATCGGCGGCGGCAACCACGACAAGAGACTGGATTTTCCCTTCATACTCATTCGTCCACTCCACGCATAACATCCGGAGAACCCCTAGAAGAAGGAGATTCTCTTCCTACCATCCACCGCCGTCGCAGCAATTCAACTCCACCGCCGCGGCGTCTTCCACCGAAGACGCCTCTAATTCCTTCACCACTATCTCTCCGAGCTATAGACCACAGAGTTCGGAGTTTCGCAATTACCAGAAGTCAACGAGGTTGGTGGCTGGTCGTCCAGACGACCCCGCGCCAGCGCCTGTCAGGTCGAACGACGCCGTTTCTCCGGAGACTCGATCAGCATATTTGGAGAAGACATTTTCGAATTTTTTTAGAGGCGGCTTGAGAATTCGACCGCGGCTTGCCTTTTCTGTTTCAGTGAGTTAGTCCTCTTCTCTACTCCGTGTGTACTTAGCAACGTACAACTCTGATACGCTGAGGTACTACTTTTTATGTCCTCTTATCTTCTGATGTTGATGTTTTGCAATGCAGATAGTGACAACGGTGTTGTCTTCATTGTTGAGCAAAAATTTTACATTGCACAAAGAGGTTACTCAGTTGCAGGTAGTTATGGCAGCTACAAGTTCGTTTAGGTCACGTTTCTCATTTGCATCAATTTGATTTTGTGCTGTGTTATATCATTTCATGGGGATCTTTCACATGAATTTAACAAAATTGAACAACGCAATGTATTAACATACCGAAACAATAGTCGTTTCTATAATTGGCTGTTTGCTATACTATGATGCTACTCAGCTACTGGTGCTTTTTGTAACTTATGCATGATTTATAATGATCCTGTAAATTTGTCTCTATTGATCTCATTTCTTAAACAAAGAATGCTGCTGTAGGTAATATGGAATTATTATTTTCTAATGTAGAGTTCCAATTAATGCATTTGATAGAAAACTTAAAGGCAGAAAAAAACAGTTCTGAATTATGATTTGTTCCATTACTTAGCTGTTAGTACAAGAAGAAGCTACCATTTAAACCAGTTTTATTTGACTATAAGAGTTTGAACTCTGGATGGAAAAAAGTCTATATGCTCCCATCGGTAAGAAACAATATGTTACAGTCCACCATTCTGGTGGAGTTAAACATGTGTTTTTGTGATTAGTTACTTAGATACACAAAATAAGATACACAAACAACAAACTGTACTTGCATTTTCCAACTGTCGTTTTTCATCCTTAATGGATACAGGCTAGTAGGTCCTTTCTGTTTTGAAATTACACGTTACTACTGCCCTTAGATGTCTCGTACCCCGACAAATTGGTTGGAGGGGAAGAGTCTTACTAACTGACTTGAGTTTTGTCAACAATATATATGCTAGTAGTTATCAGTAGTGCTTCTTTATAAAAAGTACTACTCCATTTGAATCGAATTATAAAGAAACTAAGTTCTACAATGAAGTGATTGCATTGCCGGTATATATTCTCTGTCAATTGCAAATCCTTGAGTATAGATGTTCGCATTTTCTGTTACCTTTATGTAATCTCACATATGCTCTCTACTGTACTATCTAATTTTTATTTCTTCACCATCATCTGTAGGGTCAAATTTCCAAGCTTAATGTTAGACTCAAACTATGCAATCTTTTGGACTCCACAGACATATACAACTCGACCCTGCACGATGTTTCTCTTGATCCAAGCAAGAGCCTGAAAATTGCAGCATTACTTGTTTCAATCATGTTACTAGTCCTCCCACTCTTCTTCTTGAAGTATGTTGATTATATTTCAAGCTCAAGAAGACAGATTGATAATAACTCAGAGGAAGTTTCCTTGAACAAGCAGCTAGCATACAGGGTTGATGTCTTTTTATCAGTTACCCCTTATGCTAAGCCTCTAGCATTGTTAGTTGCTACTTTGCTGTTAATATGTCTTGGTGGATTAGCACTGTTTGGTGTGACTGATGACAGTTTAGCTGATTCCCTTTGGTTATCATGGACATACATAGCAGACTCAGGAAATCATGCTAATTCTGAAGGCTTTGGTTCTAGACTAGTGTCTGTATCCATTAGTTTTGGTGGGATGCTTATATTTGCTATGATGCTTGGACTAGTTTCTGATGCGATTTCTGAGAAGTTCGACTCTCTGAGAAAGGGTAGAAGCGAAGTTGTTGAGCGGGATCATACTCTTATACTTGGGTGGAGTGATAAGTTGGTAAGCTCTCGTATTGTGTGCCCTAAACTGAAGAGGAAACCACTCACGTTCATGCTCCTGGTCATTCTTCTGTAGAATGTCTTCAATCATTTTAAAGCACAGTCGTTTCATTCAAACATGGTTCTAAATTTGTATTAAAACTGCTAAATTGATTTTTTTTTTTTTATCGAATTTCATTTCCAGTGATCACTTTCAAATCAACTTACCATGGTTAATGAGAGTTTGTGTGAAGAATTTTGGTTTTATTGATTGTAATGGACACATATTTTGTTTTCAGGGATCACTTTTAAATCAACTTGCCATAGCTAATGAGAGTTTGGGTGGAGGAACCGTGGTTGTGATGGCAGAGCACGACAAAGAAGAAATGGAGCTTGACATTGGTAAAATGGAGTTTGACTTTAGAGGAACATCTGTCATATGCAGAAGTGGAAGCCCTTTAATATTAGCTGACCTAAAAAAGGTATGCTCTTACAATATCTATATTTTAATGCGTATTGTTCCATGACAGTTCTCTATTTCAAACTTAATCTCAGATGCTAGAAATTTACTTATTTAATTTAAGTTGCTTTTGATTTATGACTACACATCTGACTATTTAATGTATATGATCCATGTATTTACTTGTAAATGTTGTGTTTGTTAGTGTGTATCTTATGGCTGGTCTAACATTATAATTTTAATGAGCAAACTAACTGGAAGATGTTCCACAGGTTTCTGTTTCTAAGGCTCGAGCAATAGTTGTCCTTGCTGAAGATGGAAATGCTGACCAGGTTAGTCAAATGGAGAATGAGTGCACCCCAACAATAAAACAATGTAATTTTATTTATTTAGTTTGTAATTTTGCTAACATTTGAGCTTTATGATCCATGTAGAGTGATGCTCGTGCGTTAAGGACAGTTCTAAGCCTTACAGGAGTTAAGGAAGGATTGCAGGCTCACATAGTGGTTGAATTAAGTGATCTGGATAATGAAGTTCTTGTTAAACTCGTTGGAGGGGACCTTGTTGAAACTGTTGTGGCACATGATGTAATTGGAAGGCTGATGATTCAATGTGCTCGGCAGCCAGGGCTCGCACAGGTCACCTTCTACATTACTTCTTGTTTGTATCATTAAACAGAAAAATTGCTGCTTTCAACATCATGTATTGATTGTTAAATGCGACTCCCTGGCACTTCTACATAGTTAATATTTAGCTCTACTTTTCCAATTTTATCTTATTACCTTCTGTAAACCGCAGTGCAGATATGGGAAGACATTCTCGGGTTTGAAAATTGTGAGTTCTATATTAAAAGATGGCCACAGCTGGATGGAATGCAATTTGAGGATGTTTTGATAAGCTTTAAGGAGGCCATTCCTTGTGGGGTGAAGGTAGCATCTAGTGGTGGAAAGATTATTCTGAATCCTGACGATTCTTATGTTCTGCAAGAAGGGGATGAGATTCTTGTTATTGCAGAGGATGATGACACATATTCTCCATCAGATCTGCCAATGGTATTTCTCTTTTCTTTTCTTTGCTAATATTTTAAGTGTATTTTTCTCGGTGGCTTCCTATGAACTATTCTGTCGTAAGAGAATCTAGCTGATAGTCAAATTTGTTGTTCTTTTACCTAACGATAATGTCATCATTTTTCAGAATTAAAGAGAAAGCCATCATTATTTAAGCTAATTATACACTCTAAACTCATAAATAATTAAGTGGCTCTTCGAAAACTTTATAATCGGATGTGAATTCTAACCTGGAATCCATGAGATTCTCTTAGCACTACTCTATTTGTATTTTCTGCATCTACTGAAAAGGTCCATTGATTAATGTAGCATTTCTCTTTCCTTCGATGTGGGCACTATGCTGCTTTCCTTTTCCTTCCTTCAGCATGGGTACCATCTGGTAGCATTTGCATTATAGTCTTCACATGCTCCATATTGTTACTGGTTCATGGGAGAATGAAAGTATGTCACGATAGCTAAAACTTGAATAATGACTGGACTCGTACAAGCATCTTATCTGATAAGCCACACCTCAGCTACATGCTTCAGGCCTATGGATATGCTTTTCTCAACTGTGTTACCAGTTCCATATTGCGCTATGGATATTAAAACCCACAATCATTGTATCAAATGATTATCGAAACCTTTCTGGAAGCAAAGAACTGCTAGGACTTCTGCTATCTAGTTAACTTCAGTAGTTCCAGTTAAATTCCTGCTTTGCCCAATAGATATAACAACAATATACTCTTTTCGAATCAGATTACTTCCAGGAATTCCTATATTCCTCAATTTCTTGTAATGAGAATGACAATCTGGGGAGCTTTTATTTCATAGTGGTATATCACATTAAAGCTGACCTAATAATGAAGAACGTAAAGTGGAATGGTAGGCTGGCAACTGTTGAAAGGCATGGTTTAGGACCAGTTCCTACCATGGAATTCAAGTCAGTGGGGCATACCATGGATCAAACTTACAGACACACAATTAATTTTATTATTCAGGTCAAAGATGCCAAATTCCTACTCGTTACCCCACTGGCAAGGAAGCCTCAGAAGATTCTACTTTGTGGATGGAGGAGAGACATTGATGATATGATTGTGGTAAGCCCTGTTTATAGAAGCTCCTAATTTCTTTTCTTCTTCAACTGAATGCTGCAGGTTCCGGGAGGAAATTTACCGGAGCATGAACTAATTCAAAAGTCTTTTGAGCGGATTCTTCTTTGCGGTTGGCGGAGAGATATGGAAGATATGATAACGGTAGAGAATGCCTTCAGAACTTCTCCAGAAAAGTTGAAATTTCTAGGGAGGCAACTGGCTATTTGCTGTTCTAATAAACTTCCCATCATGTGACTACAGTCCTTCAGTGAAAATATAATCAAATTTTAATCTCATCTATTGTTGTTAATACATCCATTTAAATTTACTAGATTAACACTTTCCGCTATCACAAAAAAACTCGTGTGGGTTTGTTTAAGGTACTGGATGCTTCTCTAGCACATGGGTCTGAGTTATGGATGTTCAATGAGGTTCCTGAGAATGAAAGGGAGAGAAAGCTTACAGATGGTGGCCTTGAGATTGACCGTTTGATGAACATCATACTTGTCCATCGCGAAGGAAATGCTGTCATACGGCGCCACCTAGAAAGTCTTCCATTGGAATCATTTGATTCAGTAAGCTGCATTTACCTTCGCGTACATCTTCAGAAATTATGTACTGACAATTGACATGTTATAATTACAATACCATTGCTTTCTTCAGCAACTGATCATTGTTCACTGCTGCAAACTATGTTTCTTCCTAAAGTTTGTAGTTATCATTGTTGTTTCTACCCTGCAGATATTGATTTTGGCTGATGAATCAGTAGAAGATTCTGCAATTCAGGCAGATTCCAGATCTCTTGCCACACTACTGCTAATACGTGACATTCAGGTAGCATATTGGATAGGGGATCTTCAATGTAGTTGTCATGTGACCTATGAAAATTACACCGACTCTTCATTTATTTTCCATGTTCCCTTGTTGATATTGTGTGAATTTTGATTGCGATTTCTTCATGATATATTTTGCAAATCACAGATTTGGCGCTTAGCAAACTGTCTTTTGCTACTATTTGTTGGATTACTTCTGAAGTCTGGTCACACTCGTAATGAACACGATTTCCAATGCACAATCCTCAAAAATATTTCTGTTGGTCTTAATACCCTCTTGAACTATGCTCAATATTTTGCCTTTGATAAGCAGCTAGGATTTAAGCTATGCAGCTGGTATTACAATATCTACTACAAAGGCCACTTTACCTTTGTCCTTAAACTCATTTACTCATATCTACTACTCCTATGACCTGCTTTTGGCTTTCTTTTGCTTTTTTTTAATGAAAAAAACTTGGTACCTCGTGGACCTTTTCTTTGGAAAAGGATAAAAAGAGACGCATGGATAACTAAAATTGATAAATCGAGCTACCACTGTAAGCGGTTGTGTTGTGCATATGAGCTCAATTTGTGTAGAGAAGATATATAGGATAATGATGAGATCAAAACATATATTTGTTTTCTTTTGGACCTACTTGAAAGCAAAAATGGCTTTTGAGATGAAACTAAACTAAATTTCTGATCTGGGTTTGCAGGCAAAGCGCCTTCCATACAGAGAAGCTATGGCATACCAGACCCATAGAGGTAGCTTCTCGCAAGGCTCATGGATTGGGGAAATGCAGCAGGCTTCGGATAAGTCGGTTATTATCAGCGAGATACTTGATCCGAGGACCAAGAACCTACTATCAATGTCAAAAATCAGTGATTATGTTCTGTCAAACGAGCTTGTCAGCATGGCACTGGCCATGGTTGCAGAAGATCGCCAGATAAATGATGTATTGGAAGAACTTTTTGCTGAAGAGGTAGGTTTCTGCTTGTGAAATCAATGTGGCGCATCCCATCCCGTTTCTCAGTGGAACTTATGTTTTATGTTCCTTTGCAAATAAAATAACAAGAAGCTTTCATTTCTTACAGGGCAATGAGTTGCACATAAGAGCAGCAAACTTATACATTGAGGAAGGTGAAGAATTGAGTTTCTATGAGATTTTATTACGCGCTCGTCAAAGAAGAGAGATTCTGATTGGATACCGCCTGGCTGACACCGAGAAAGCTGTGATCAATCCTCCTGCCAAAGACGAGAGAAAAGTATGGTCACTGAAGGATGTCTTTGTAGTGATAGCTGAGAAGGAATGAGCTACGCTGCTCTATGCGTCGGTATGTGCTCTCCTTTGTACAAGTAACGTGCCTCGAAGGCTTGAGCTCTGGTTGTTGCATCCGAGATATTGAAGTCCGTTGGTTCATAGAGTTGAGTTTGGCTTGAGCAAAAGTGGGCGATCGATCACCTTTTAGAGTGAAAATTCATTTTTGCGTACATCATCACGTATATAACATGCAACACTTGTACAGCATTCATGAGAGGATATAAGATTTGGTTGTAAGTTTTGTGAATTCATTGTCTCCTGCGTCCTGACAACAAAAATACAGTTTTTCGATTCCATCATATATCCACATTTTTACAATTTCATTTTCAGCCTATTGGATTGTCAAACAAGAGCACGAGATTGCATAATGACAACATTTGCACTGACATCAAAATATCAAATCTAACACAAAAACAAATCTTTGATTGGACAAGTATGCGCTCACATAGTAACATCTTTTTTAAATGAGACACTTATTAAGAGGTGGGTGGCAGAATATCGTCGCTGAATAAGCTCACTAACAAAGACGCCAAAGAGTGGGAAGTGAGCATTGCTTGCTTTCTGAGGTTTGCTATCATTGAATTGGGTAACAGGGGCCCCACAAGATTAGACCTTATCACAGAGCAACGGCAACTAATGAAGTCTCAACACCAAATTGAAGCAAAGCCAACAATATTCACAAACCAAATTTCTTGGTGAACGTAAAAATCTCTACTCTTCTAAATCCCCCAAACATAAAACTAGGTACTAAATAACCATGGCCCATATAGTCCCTGTTACTCCCTCAATCTCTACATTCTCTAGAAAAACATCAAATTTCACATATCCATTTCACAAATTCTATGCTTGCACCACTGCAGTTCCACAACAGAAAACAGCTGTGCAAAGAAGGTTTGCATCTACATTTGCTTCTATAATTTTGCACATGCAAACTTTATCAGTACATAAATCATCTAGTGCAAACTCTTAAGATGTTTGGTTCCAATTCAACCTTACTACTATGATTTTGTTGATGGTTGTAAATTTTTAAAACATTTTGCTTTCTAAGTTGAAATATGGAGTGCAGGGATGTTGCACTAGGCTTAGACGGATTGGTGTTGGGACTCAGTATTGTTGGTGGAAAACTGGAAATGCATGGGGTACCGCTAGTCGGCCGCCATGGCCACCACCAGTAGAGAAAAAGGTCCAAATGTGACTGGTTTGGCAGCAAAGGTTCTTGCAAGCAAGAAGAGGAAAGAAGCCATGAGAGACACTATTGCTTAGCTTACAGATAAAGGAAAGGTCATTCAGGATACACCTCAATAGGGCATGTTTACCAGAATTAGCTTGCCTACCTGATTCTGTTCATTGCCAGAAGCTCGCCTGATTGTAGATGAACATGGTAGCATAAGCAAATGAAATGCAAGGGGGAAGAATAACAGCACATAATGGCGCAACCTTCTCGTTGCCAATCTCTTTTACCTACATTAACAATTGCTGGTATTGATATATCACAAAGTTCTGACCTGCAACTTACTGTTCTTAAAATAAGTAAATGGGAGAGTCATATGCAGAGACATTTTGCAACATCATTCAAGACATGTACTTCACATAGGGAAATGGGATGAAGGAATCTTGTGTTAAGAGTGATAAAACAAATATAGTATATCTTGACCAAATATATCAGCCTTTCAGGCTTCCAAAAAATCTAGAAAGGGGCAAGGGGCCATCAGCCTCTTTATCTGCTTTGCTCGAGTGCTTTGATCTTGATCTTGAGCTTTTCCTTTTCTCCTTCTTCCTTCTCCTCGATCTTTTTGCTTCTCTCTCGTCATCGTCAGTGCTTGATGTTTCCGATGAACTTGAACTAGAATCTGACGATCTCCGTGAATGCTACAACCAAGCCAAGTGTTGAGTATTCAGTTTGTAAATAATGCACGTATATACCAAATGATGCAGTGATTTAATGATGCAGTTTGTAACTCGAATATTAATAATGCATGTATACCTAATGATGCAGTGATTTAAAACTCGAATATTCAAATTGTTCAGTATCTCATCAGGTGTAAATGAATATATGGGAGAGGAGAATCACCTATTACTGTAAACTTTCCAAAATACCCAGCAAATCTCACATACTCCATATGATATAACAGGGGCAGGGGTGAAGTTGGCGGGACAAAAGGAAATGTACAAAAAAAATTTGGGGGCTAAATAAATAAGAATACATTTATAACTCCCCTACAATGCCTAAGAAAGATCCATCCTTGCAAATAACCAAAGTTGTTTATGTTGATAGAAGGCTCCCGACATCAGCTATAGCCTATGGTGGCGTTCGGTTGCCATGACTAATAATCATGAGACTATCCATCTAGGATTACGTTGTGGGATTATTTTAGCTGGAGGGGGGAGGGTATGACTAATTATCATGAGACTATCCATCTAAGATTGAGTTGTAGGGTTCAATCTTATGAACCAAACATGATACATATTTAATCATGAGATTTAATCTTGGCAACCGAACACCCCCTATATGTACTATGAAAACACTAATTTCCAATAATTTTTCATGTTATAAACTATGAGATGGCATTTTGGAAAAACTTAGCAGCTAAAAGGTTTATGTACCTTCCGCTTCTTGCTGCTATGCTTTCTCGAATCTCTCTCCTTTTTATCTGCAAGAAGTCAACAACACTCAATAATCAATAATTTCATAAAGCTAGAGGACAAAATTATCCAATTTATTACCCTTTTTGTGGCTTCCTTTGCTGCTTGAGTAGTTACTCCCGCGAGCAAGTTTACGTGCCCGTTCAGCATCCAGCTGAGCTCTATACTCAATCATCATCCTGTCTTTATCTGCTTCCAATTCTCCTTTTTTCAACGCTTCTTCCTAATAATTGCAGCATTAGATCTAGGCACATACAAACGACAAATAAATAAAACTTGGTAGAAATGAAAGTTTAGTCTCAGCAAGAAATCAAGGAGAAGTGGTAGAGTTTTAAATTAAACAATACTATGTGGTAGAATGAATACTGCAACTAGCAGTAGAGTAGTCCCATCATGAAAGGCACATGATGGTAGGTACTTTGCTCTAAATCTTACCATCTTATAGATTGTTTATAGTCTGTCATATAAATGCTGTTATAAACATCTCATTTGCTATAAAGATAGTTACACATCATGGATTTTCAATAAAACATGGAGTAGTAATTAATTTGCTTTAACCTAAATTTTCAAGTTAGTCATAATTATTCATAACTTAGATCTTCGATTTCTCCCAATTCAATTAAATCAGCCACAATTAGTCCTGACTCCTGAGATAAGTTTATCCCTCCCATCAGCAATTATCCTATAATAATAGATCTCCCGCAGCCCCGCTCAATATAGCATCCAAAATAATTACCAAAACCACCTCTAATTTACTCTGGGGATTACAGCTAAAAGAAGTCATTTTGTCAAGATTACTACAAGTTTACAACTACTGCAATGACAACCAGCTGCAAAAACAGTTATCAATTTATTTTGATTGCTCTCAATCCTACTACTACTAAGGTTAGCATAAATCACATGTAATTCTTTTTATCACACCTCATGTTTGAAAGGCACATCACCTTGCACCTAAAAATTTCGAGCCTTTGCACCTTGGTGCAGTTAGCACCTTAAATTACTATGGTGACAAATCATACTATCCAATGATGATATATGCAACAGTCTATCACGGTCCCTTTCAATTAGACTATCCCATCCAATAAGTCCAAGGTCACCCCAAATAGCACATGTTTGCTATCACTCACCCAAAATTTTCCAGTAGTTACATTGTTTCTATTACTCATCCCACAATATTAATGCTTCAAGATGTTATTAGGGTTTAGCAATATGCCAAAGAGAATAGGAGGAACATCGGGTCAACAAACTAATATGAGAAGAACAGAGTATAACAAAAATATGTCAGGAGAATGCATAAAGATTGTAGAATAGACATGAAAAGAAAGCTTATAAGTGATCACCTTCTGTTTCTTTTTATACTCCTCCCATGTAACTGTATGCGAAGTTTTGAGACTTGCCAATCGAGCAGCATGCCACTCTGGTGAATGAAATGAACTATCAACCTGAAACTTTTCTCATCAGATATATTTCCAAGCTTCTCCATGATGCAATTCTAAGTAGTATGCATATCTGTTCTAAAAAACAGTAAGAATTAAGTGAAGCAGTTTTCTTTTACACAATTATATTAAACGGAAAGCATGTCCTTTATTGAATGAAAAAACTGAAGAACTATATCTCCACAGTAAATCACACTGGTAAACAAGGTTTGTAGACACCCAATTGAAGCCTACACGCTTTGAAGATTGTATCTAAGCAACCAATTTAAGCCTGCACGCTTTGAAGATTGTAACTGAACAACAAACAACTTGACCAGAAGCAATGAGGAAAACTCAAAATGAAGTAAAAATCTCAAATACAATCGAGCTCCAAATACCTAATTCGAGCTCCAAATACCTAATTCGAGAAAAACTAGTACCACTAATTTCTTAATTATAATACTGTTCATCAGTTCCAATCATTTCAACCTAATCAAAAGTTTCTGCTGAAACCGACAAATTCATAAGGGTTCCAATTCAGATTCCTTATATATACAAATCACCGACATATTTCAATTCGTTCATCAACAAAACAGAGGTAATAGATAGTGAAGCAGAAAGGAAGGGAAGGAGGTAACGAAAACGAACCAAGCCATCCTCAGCCTCTTCAGGCCCGGCTGAGGTCGAGCCAAGCCGGCCTCTCTGCATAGCTTTGTAGGCTTGATTTTTCCCCATTTTCTTTGAGCATCAATTTTTGTGTATTTTGCGATATTTATTCACTCTCTACAAAAGATTGACGGGAGAGGGAAACTAATTCAGATTTTGAATATTTATAGGAATTAAATTAAAGCTAGGAGTACAATTTATTGAAAAACATATTATTAATACATTTTATTTTAGACTAAAGTCCAAATTAGTCCTATGCATTTACAAGAATAAAATTTTAGTCCTATACATTAAATCGTTTAAGATTTTACCTTTTGGTCACAAATAATATATTTTGATTCGGTAAAAAACTTGATGGTCAAACATAATTTGACCAAATTTGTGACTTAATATTGAATTTAAATAGCTTGATTAATCTAATTAATATTAATTCGATTGACCTAAACACAACTAATTAGGCTAATCAAGCTAATTAGATTCAAAATTAAGTCATTAATTTGGTCAAATCATCATTAAATTTTTAATAGAATTGTCAATTTTGGACCAAAATACATTAGTTGGGATCAAAAGATAAAAAGATTTAATGTATAGGATTAAAAAAAAATTAGGACATAGTAGGGGACCAATTTTGGCCTTTAGTATTATAAAAAGATTTAATGTATATTATTGGGCTATTCTACAATTTTTTTACCCCAGTGACCCCGTCCCACAAGAATATACACTCTTGTTTTTAGTCCGATCCACAAGAATATGCACCTTCTAAATTTGGAAACTCTATTATCTGTAATGAAGTTAATGAATTTTCTTTTTACTTCTCTTATTTTACTAATTGTGCATTAAACCCATGTCTAACTGAAAGGACATCTTTTTGTGGTGCGGAGAGAGTATTTCATTAGATATTCGTACTAATATATTTTATTTTATTAAATCCTTTTAAATTTTTTGTTTCAACTGTTGGGGTTTGTATACTAAAAGATGCTTCGAACGTATATGCCTTTGTACAGTCAACTTGTGCATGTATACGAGAAACGCCACGTCCACGTGTTTACCTAATTATGAGAATAAATAATATAATATAATGGTTTATTATTGAAATATGATAAATAAGTCTAAGGCTTTTTACTAAGAAGGTCAAGAAGGTAAATTCGATGAATCTCCTCATGAGTTTTCCAGTAGGGGACTTGGTCAGATCTAGTAAGAAGAAAAACGTATTCACAATTTAGATAAGCTTTGGCTACCTATTGGTACGGTTGCGGTGTTTGTGATAATTCTCTCTTACCCAAGACGAGATTAGTAACACCGGTGTGCTAAAGCACTGAAAGAATCTATTACGAAATGTATTCTTTATTGCTATCTATTGTAAGAACATATTTCAGAAATTTTAGTATTTTCTAGTTTATGAAATTAATATCAATATTGTTTATTCAGTCATACGCCACTTTGACTTATCAATATGTGAGAGTTTGTATGTAACTTAAGTTCATGATATCATGGGTGGTAGTAATTGAATAACATGAAGGTATTAGAATATTATTTCATAGAATTCGCGTGCCCAGTGTGGTATGATTAAATCCCTAAAAGGATGATCCCCAATGAGGTGTTTGAAAAAGGAATTTATTATTCAGAAATCTGCGCAATTGGAATTTATTCCACGAATAATAAATAAAGTTTCAAACTAGAAAACTTTTTGGAAAATTAATTTAATTGTAGTCACATAGCAGACAAAAGAATTAAATTGACGGATCAAGATAATATTAAACTCGGAAAATATTGTAAAATAAAATGGACCCAAGTTATTTGTAATTTGGTGATTTAGGTGGGAGTGCAATATTATTCTTTAGTGGAACAAAATAATATTACATTGATAATATATTAAATCACGTGTCATTTGATTTAATTAGTTAATTGAGCCCAACACCTAAATCATTCCATGGATCCCCTTACTAGCCCATTTAGTCTATTATAAATAGTGATGAGATGTGGAAACCCTAGAATACACAACACATTACATAACACACACAAAACCCTAGACCTAATAGCGGAAAATCGGCGCCTCTCTCTCTCACTTTCGTGTCTAGCACGTGGGAGAATTAGCCAATTAGGGTGTGATCTTTGTTCTTGATCTATCCTAATTCATAGGATTAGATCGAGGCAATCTCGTGTTTTGTGATTGGTTTTCCCTAGATCTCTTCAAGACTATTATTGATTATTCAAGATCTGCCCACACGGATGAGTGATCAAGGACAAGGGAATAGTACGTGGTCGATAAACCAAGGATCTCCGGGTGGTGCAGCTAGAAACGTCGATCCTTTGATAGATCAAGAGGTAACGATCGAATCTACATCAAATTGCATGATTATGTATTTTTGATGTGTTATATCTATAGATCTATGTTTATTGCATGAAATGAGAATCGAATGCATAATCACCTAAATAGATCGGTTAAGGACTTGTTTGTTTTCCGTGTCTTCCACTACGGTAGCCCCAACATCAACATATACTTTTAGTAATACATTTTTATTTAAAAAGGTCTTTGATTGAATATTTATTTAACAAATTTTATAATTTAATTAATTTTTTGTGTTAATTAAATAAATCAATGGCATCAACCGTGTGTTTGTATATGGGATAATGCAACCGTGAGTATATATTAAATTTGTTCAGAAATTAGAGAAATAGCCTAACATAAATCAACCCAAAAGAATAACCATATACTCTCTCCGTCCACGTAAAATAGGGCATTTTGTGAATGACACAAATTTTAATGTAGAATTGGTAAAATAAGAGAGAAGGGAAAAAAAGTAAAAGAGAAGGAAAAAAAAAGTAAAAGATCAATGTTTTAAAAATCGGATCGGCCGGTGAACCGGGGAGGCTACTGGTTCACGGTTCAACCGGTCCGACCGGTTCAATCACTGGTCGAACCGTTTTACCTTGCAAATATAAAATTAAATATGCTCTTACAAAATATACTCCCTCCGTCCGTGATTAGGAGTCCTGGTCACTTTTTTACACCCATTTTATAAAAATGATAAGAAAATAGTTAAAGTGAAGAAATGGTAAAGTAAAAGAGAGAATAATGTTGAGAAGACTCTTCTCAACATTATTCTCTCTCTTACTTTACCATTTCTCCACTTTAACTATTTTTTATTATTTTTATAAAACGGGTGCGCAAAAGTGACCGGGACTCCTAATCGCGGACGGAAGGAGTATTAAATTTAGTGAGTAATATATTACAATTAATATTAACATATAACAAAAACATATATTAAACATTTTAAGTAAATTAAATATTAAGAGTATTTAAAGTAAGTTAATGGTAAAATTTAAATATTTATTAAATATATAAATTTTTAATTAATGTAGCCAAAAAAAGTACATATTTTACATATAATAAACAGATAATATTCATATTATCTCAAAACATTTATGTGGTGAAATAATATTATAGACATTATATAAAACTAAACATCAATTTTTAGTTAATTTGGATAAATATATACTATAATAGTATTATTAGTTCTTACATAAAATTAAACTTGAATTATTAGTAAATATGGAGTAATAAACTATATTTATAATATATACTCCATATTACATCAATAAAAATAAAATTTAGTGGCTTATAATTAAAATTAAACATATCATAACTAAAAATTATTTTAAAGTATAAAACTAAACACATATTATTAATTTGTGTGGACATAAAATTATAGAATTAATATATAACAATAATTAATGTTCACAATATTTCATTCAAGACAATGTGGTGGAGTGGTAGATGTGTTGGTTTCTTACCTAGAGGTCTAGGGTTCAATCCCCTCTAGTCTCATATTTTAAATAAGCTTTTAAACATAAAAACCGGTTTCAAGTTCAACCGGTCCGATCGGCCGGTTCTGATGGTTCAAGGCGGCTTATACTTTAAAGACCCAACTAACACTACAAAACAAGCTTTTAAACATAAAAATCGGTTTTCGGTTCAACCAGTCCGATCGGCCGGTTCTGATGGTTCAAGGCGGCTTAACATACTAACGGTTTTAGGAGCCGAACCGGACCGGACCAGCTGCCGATTCGCGGTCCGACTAAACTATGCTTTAAAGACCCAACTAACACTACAAAAAGGGTGGCTTTGGTCTTGAATATACGATTTTAGTCCTGCACATTATCTTTTGAATTTTCACATCCCAAACATTTTAATTCGGATCACAATCGGTATTAAACTAACAGTTCCGTCAATTTTTAAACGGTCAACGTTTTTAATCCGATTTTGACCAATTAATACTGTTAAATATGATTGCTAACTCCCTAATTATATCATTAATTATTTTGAAATTGAAAAAGTACTAGGATCTAATTTTAAGGAAGGAGGATTTCTGGATGCCATCGACGCAAGCGCAGGAGACATGGATTTTGAGGAAGAGCTGGGAGGGGAGGATGTGGTTCCCGATGTCGGGGAGGGAGATGTCGATGGAGTTGGTGAGGAAGAGGGAGATGGGCTCGGTGGAGAAGAGGGAGGCCACTTCGGAGACTTTGAGGTCGGTGTAGGGGGTACAAGCCGACGAGGGCGGGGCAGGAGGCGGAGTTGGAGCAGGGCTCGATGGTGGATTTGGCGGCGGCGGGTGTGATTGAGGTTAGGAGGAGGAGGGTGGCCGCGGCGAGCTGCATTTTGGTTTGGGAAAATGAAAAATATTCTTTTTTATTTAGCTAAAAAATATGTTATTCTTTTTTAGCTAAAAAATTATCATAGTTAACAGCATTAATGGATCAAAATCGGGTTAAAAACGTTGACGGAACTGTTAGTTTAGAACCGATTGTGATTCGAGTTAAAATGTTTGGGATGCGAAAATTCAATAAATAATGTCTAGGACCAAAATCGTAAAATAGACATATGTTCAGGACTAATTTTGACCTTTAATCTAATAAAATTACCGATATGTTATGCAATAACACTCTCTCTAATGTAAAAATAAGAATTACCAACAAGATTTTTCGTCCATAAAGTTATTTTGAAATACTTCTGAAGATAATACATGTTTTTAATACTTCCTCCATGCCATAAAAATATGACATTGGATATATAATGTGAATTAAGAAAAATTGGTTAAGTAAGAGAGAAGACGAGAATGGTTTGGTAAAGTAAGAGAGAGGAGGAGAATGATAGTTAAAGTAGTGTTAGTGGATAGTGAGACCTACGTTATTAAATTGAGTATAACTTTCCAAATATAGAATGCACATATTTTTGGGATAAAAATGGAAAGTGCATATATTTCTATGGGACGAAGGGAGTATAAAAATACTCCATTTAGAGTATTTTCATTTGTTAAATACTCCTTTCGTCCATGAATGAATGTCCCATATTTGACCGGCTTGGATTTTAAGAAATTGTTTGACTTTGTAAAGAAAATTGGATAGAAAAAGTCAGTGGAATGTGAGTTATACTTTTATATATTAGTTTTATAATAAAATGTGAGTGAAATGAGTTAGTGGAATGGGAGGTCCATCTATCAAATATAGTAAAAGTAAAATGAGAAATTTATTGGCGGAATGGACGAAAAAGTAAAAATACAACATTTAATAACGAACGGATGGACTAATAATTAGTATGACACACCCCATTATTTTACCATCATATCTAGATTATTATAATTTTTACTCCAATTAATGGAGATTGGAGGTCATATTTAACAGCCAAATAGACTATATTAGATTTAATTATACTATACTCTCACATGTATATATTTGTCCTATAAATTATCATCTCATAAAAATAGTCATTTTTTTACTATTTTGATTGATTCAATTAAATTAGTCTATTTTTAGTTTTGGTTATTTTTTTTTATCTGACGAGGAATATGTTTTTTCTCTTTCTACTAATTATTTACACCATTTGTCCGATATGTATCTCATTTTTTTCTCTTTTTGCTGTCCGATAATAAATATCTTATGTCATTTTTATCATTTTTGACACATGATCCTTATATGCCATTATTTATTATACTGATCTTTTATTATAAAATTTATATAAGAAAAATATTCCCCCCTTCCTCAAAATATGCACTTTAGGTTTGAGTGGTTTTAATGTAAAATAGGTAAAATAGGAGAGAGGTGAAGAGAAAAAGTAGTTAAAGTACTGTTAGTGGAGAATATGTCATACCTCATTAGAGAAAAAAAACTTTTCAAAAATGAAACGAACTAAAAAAGAAAAAAGTGCATATTATTGTGGAACAGAGAGATATATTATATTGTGGGACACAGAGAGTATAATTTACCTTTCACTTACTTTTTCTGTCATTTTTTTTATGATCTTAAAAAAATGAAGATACATTTCTACACATTTTTACAAAACAAAAACTAAAAAATTCTAAAATTCGAACCACGTATATATATATAGGGGAGTGTTATATTGCTAACTTAATGCTTAATTGCTAACTACAACTCAATAATAGTCATTAGATATTCAAATTAAAGGCCTAGATTATTTTAACGATTTATGATTCAATTGATTCGAAAATTAGACTCAGACGATTTCAACGATTTCAACGATATCTGATTTGCGATTCAATTTTCAAAAAAGATTTCTATGTTGATTTTGAAGTTTTTCGGCCTGATCAATTTTTATTTTTTTGCTTTTTCATCTTTAACTTTGATTTCACTTAAGTAATCAACTTTAAGTGTTATACGATGGATTCTTCATCTTATTCCGAGTCTGCGTCGACGAATGGTGGAGGTAATTTGGTTTTGATTTTCATTAACATGATTTTTTTGTGTTATGTTGGTGAATTTATACTCTGTTGACATGACATGATGTATGTTACCTGTCAAATTTTGTGTTATGTTGGTGAGTTATACTCTATAGCTATACTCTTTGTTGATATTCTGTTTCATTAACATGATTTTTTTGTGTTATGTTGGTGAATTATACTCTGTTGACATAAACGTACTGTTGATATTTAAATTGATATTTTGTTGACATAAATGCAAATCTGTTGGCATGACTGTATGCTAAACTTTACAATCAAAATGTCACCCACAAGTATATGGGGGTATGTTAGCATGTGGCAAGTTAAATTATCGATCCTCAAAGACTAAGTGCCGGTTTGAGTACTACGAAGCAATTTAGAACACTATCTAGAAAATCCGGAGAGTTGGTTTTGATTTTGAGAAACAAATAAACATAAACAAGCTAAAAGCACGCAACCAAGAAAAGTTCCAAATAAGAGAACCGCGGTGAGAGCCTTGGATCAAACTACAACGAACACGATGCGAACAAATCAACAACTTCGATTACCCAATTAAAGTCTACTAGGATTACTAGGAAAGCCGCTAGTCTAGACTAAACCTACTCTCAAGTGCACATGTCAGTTGATTAATCATTAATATTGAAATCTCCTAATACTCAACAATTAACTCCTTAAAACAAAAGGCTAAAGCCCTCACTCTAGAATTCCTTCTCTCGAATGCAAATTATCTAGGTGTTGTTCATTCTTTTATCAATCCTAATTAGGTATCTCTCGATTACTCAAAACTAGGTCAACAAACCCAACTCTTCATCAACATTAAACAAATGAACAACAATGTTCAACAAGGCAATTAAATAGTTTAAAATGTGTAAAAAAAAGAGAAAGGGGATTAATAGAATGAAAGTGAAGGGGAAGGGAGAAATTAAAAGGGGAAAATCCCCAAATTTGAGAATTGGGGAGAAAAAGGTTCGAAATTGCGCCCGAGTTTTTTAAAAGCCGGGGGGTTCTCCGACGAATTATATACGCACAAAAACACCCGCCCGGGGTGTTTCGGAAGTTAAAACCCCGGGCCGGTTTTTTTCCCCGGAATTCGACGGTCTTTTCAAAACACCCGCCCGGGTTTTTCCCCGCGAATGGAAAACCCCCGGTGGGTTTTTCTCCCTTTTTGTTTTAAAAAAAAACACCCCCGGGTTTTTCCGAGAGAGGAAAAAACACCCGGGGGGTTTTTCCCAAAGGGGGTTTTTTCAACCCTTTTTTCCTTTTTTTTTTTACATTTTTTGTTCCTATTTTCCTGTTCCCACACTAAAACAAAGAATAATCCACAAGTGAGAGAAAAACACGTTGACCAAAATAAAATTGTACCTACTAGGGGCCCCCCCAAATAAGCAGTTTCCGTCGTTTCCCCGGGCGGTCTTCAAGCTCTCATCATTGGGGTCAAGGTCAAGCAAAGGGCCCTCACCCTTGTTCCCCCTTTTGTGTAGAACCTCTTGATGTTGGGGCCTTTCCCGCCATGAAAGAAACTTCCATTTAACCCCAATAAGCTCTATTGTTCCTTTGGGTCATCACTTTTTAAAATAAGGCCCCGACCTTTTAGATTTGAGTTTTCCCCGGAAAAACCTCAATCTATGATTGTAGGGGAAAAGCCCCGCCCCCCGGGGGAAGAACTCTCTTTTTCTCAATCAACTTATCGTGATAGGTCTTAAACCCTTTTTCCCTTGTAAATAGGGGAATTGACTTTGGCCTCATTCCTAAATTCATTTAGCAAATTGAGGGAAGCATTCTTTCCTTTCCTTTTCAAAAACCCAAGTTCAATTTCTTCACACCCCAATTGGCGATGCTCCATCTCTCCCGGGGAAAGGTGGGATTTTCCCAAATACCAATTGATATGGCGACATCCCAATGGGTGTCTTATAACCCGGCCCATATGCCCACAATGCATCATCAAGTTTGTGACCAACCCCTTTCCCGATTTGTTTTACCGTCTTCTCTGGGACTTGCTTCACCCCCCCGGTTTGGCTAACTGGGTTTTTTGACCATTAGCTTGAGGGGGGAGGGTGTTGTTCCTATGCCCCCCCCTATCAAAGTAACCCTTGCCAACCATCAAATTTTTAAAAGGGGAACCTCCATCACAAATTTAAAAGGGCTGGGGGGGATGCCAAATCTTGTGAAGATATTTTTTTGGACAAACTTAATCACAACCTTAGAATCATTGGTGTGGGTAGGAATAGCCTCTACCCATCAGACCTAGTCCCCCGGGGAAAGAGAATATATTGAAAACCCTGATGAGGGAAAAGGGGGGCCCATAAAATGACCCCCCAAAAAATAAACAACTCAACTTCCACAATAGGGGTCATAGGCATTTCCTTCTTTTTTTGACACCCCCGGTCCTTTGGCACTCATTACATCGCATCACGAACTTTTGGAATCCCCATGAAGGGGCCCAATAAAGGCCGTTTTAAAGACCTTCATCGCATTTCTTTTGCCCCAAAAATGCCCCCCACTTGGTGGGGGAGTAAAATGCATAATAATGGATTCCCATTCCTCTTGGGGAAAAGACATCTTCTAATTACCATGTCGGCACATCTTCTAAAGAGGCAAGGAAAAACCCCAAAAAATAAACTTCACATCATGGAAAAACTTCTTTTTTGCATAACCCCCTTTGAGCCCACCCGGGAACTACCTTAGCAACAAGATAATTCACTATGTTAGCATACCATGCCCCCTTCCCTTTGAGCCACATAGAACAAAGTGTTCATCCGGGAATTCTTCATTTATGCCCAAATTTTTAATTTCTCTTCTTCACTAGCATCCCCCCAATCTTGATAGATGATCCGCCACTACGTTCTCACACCCTTTTCTATCTCGATCTCAAAATCAAATTCTTGAAGAAGAAGATCCATCTTATAAGTTTTGGGGTTTCGCATCTTGTTTTGAAAAAAGATGACGGATGGCGGCATGGCCGGTGAAGACAATAGTTTTGGGGCCCCATGAGAAAAAAGGGGAACTTGTAAAGTGGGTGACCCCCGCAAGCTTTTCCCTTTTCCTGGGTAGTGGTGAAATTTAAACGGCGGCCCAATGTTCTACTAGCAAAAGATATCACCCGAATAACTTGTCTCTTTTTTTGTCCCAAAGCCGAGCCTACCGCTACATCATTTGTACACATGATCTCAAAGGGTTGTGACCAATCGGGAAAGATCAATATTGGGCTACCAATCCCGTTTTGAGCTTCTCAAACCCCGCAAATTCAAGATGAAATCAAATTTTACATCTTTAGCAAAGAAATGAAAAAGAGGTCTAGCAATATGTGAAAAATCTTTGATGAAACCCCTTATAAACCCCGCAGGGCCCCCTGGAAGCTCCTCCCCGGCCTTCTCACTAGAAGGGGGGAAATTTCCAAGGCCGCTATCTTGGCTCTATCCATTTCAAGTCCCCCCCGGATGAAATTTTGTGCCCAAACCCACGATCCCATCTCTAACCATAAAATGGCATTTCCTCCCAATTGAGAACTAGTTTGGTCTCCTCACATTTTCCGCAAAACCTTGGTTAGATTACCCAACACATATCATATTATCCCAAAAAACGGAAGGTCATCCATAAAAACCCCCATAATGTCCTAAAACCATATCATGAAAAAAAGACATCAGCATTTTTGAAAAGTACCCGGGGGCATTACAAAGCCCAAAAGACATTCTTCTATATGCATACACCCGGGGTGGGGGACCCCTTTTTAATTTATTTTGGGATCCGGGGGCTATAAAATTTTTGGGGTTATAACCCGAGTATCCATCAAGAAAACAATAATACTCATGCCCGGCTAATCTATCCAACATTTGATCAAAAAAAGGGGAGGGAAAATGGTCTTTCCTTTTGGCCAATTTTAAAAGTACGATGGTGATGAAAACCCCCAAAAAATCCGGACCCACCCCGTTGCTATCAACTCATCTTTTTTCCCCTTTTACCACGGAAAAAACCCCCTTTGGCTACCATTTGGTAGGACTCACCCACTCACTATCGGATATAGCATAAATGATCCCGGCATCTAACCATTTCAACACTTCTTTTCTAAAAACATCTTGCATAAAATTTAACCCCTTTTGGGTTTGTCCCTTGGGTTGTCCCCCTCTTCTAAGTGAATCCTATGCATGCAAATGGTTGGGCTTTTTCCCCCTTAATGCCCGGGAAGGGACCACCCAATAGCACTCTTGGCCAAAAACTCTCAACAACTTACTAATTTCGAACTAGAGAGGGAAGATGATACAATTACCGGAAAGGTATCATTCTCCCCAAAGGGAAGGCATATTGCAAGATGATGGAAATGGGCTTCAACTCAATCTTTTTTTCCACTTTTTTCTCGTTTATCTTCACTTTCACCCCTAAGAGGTAAAATTGTGGACGACGTGATCTGGGAACCTCCTTGGCCGGAGTCCAAAGCACCTAAAATTCCAACAACCAAGGTTAACATCTAAAATATCAAAAGAGTGAGAAGAAAAAAATAGAGTGGGGAAATGCATCTCTCCAATTGATCATCCAAGTAAGGGGGTTTTTGCCATTCTTCCAACACACTCATCCATCACCGGCCCCAACATTGCAATGTTGAAGACTTCCTCCCGGTTCCACATCATGCCTCTTCAAGGCCTCAAAATCGAAAATGTCACACTCTCATCATTAAGGCTTAAACTCTCCTTTGAAACATCTATCATGGGCCCTTTCCCGGTGCGGGGGTGGTCTCCCCTTTTAAAAAGGGGACAACCATCCTCTTTTCCCTATCCAACAAAACCCCAAAGTCAACGGGGGAAAATGAAGTCATTCACCCTCACCAAAATATCTTCAACTATGCCCCGGGGTATGATATAGATCTATCGGCCATTTGTAAAGTAATGCTAGTGGACTTCAACTTGCCAATATTCAACTTGTTGAAGAAGGACAAAGGGATAAGATTGATCTTTTGCACCCAGATCGCACAAGGATTTTCCACAAAGCAATTTCCAATAGTGCACTCAATAGTAAAGCTCCCCGGATCCGACTTCTTTGGGCCCGGGAACTTCTTTTTAATAATTGCAATACAACTCTCCGTTAAGTTTGGCCAATTTCAGCCCCTTTTTCCCCTTTTGTGAGACAACATCCTTGAAATTTGCATAGCTGGCATTTGTTGAAGTGCTTCAACAAGAGGAATGTTGATTTGAACTTTCCTAAAGATATCCCAAAAAACTTGAAAATTGTTCATCCTTCTTCTTCGATCATTTTAGGGAAAGCTTAACTTCCATGGGGTTTTTGGGGGAACAAGTATCTCGGGTTGAACCAGGCGGAAACTCTCCGGTGGTGTTTCCATTTTCTATTTCCCTCCCTTTTTCTTTTTCGGGGTTTAACAATAGCTTCCCTTTTCCCGGGGATAGTGGGACCCCCATAGCTTGTTCCACTCCCCAAATTAATTGTCTTGCAATCTTTTGGGGGGAATGTTTTTGCTTGGGAAAAATTCCCCCTTTTGGGGAAGGGCCCCCCCATTTTAGAATTTGACTCATTTGGTGCTCCAAAGCCCCCATTCTTGTAGCAACTTCTACCACCGCCGTCTCAACTTTATCAATTTCTCTTGGGGAAAAGGGGTTCCATAATCCCACGGCCTTTTTCCATCAAAGCTTTTAAAACTCATTTGTAACATCACTTGAAGACTTTGAAATCTAGGGGAATTGTTTAAACCCCCCTTGGTTAATAAAAATTTTAGGATTCCCATACGAAAGATTTGGATGTGTATTGAAGAAAGGACGGGGAAAAACCACCCCCCTTGTTGGGCCCATAATTGGGAAATTCCCTGATTTCCTCCTTATGAACATAATTAACATCCTCTTCGGGAGGGAGGCTCTACATTGGGAGCCATCCCCAAATTTATGCCCATCCACCTTTTGATTGAGAACCCTCATTTGTTGGTTGGGAGATTGAATGGATCCAATCAACCAACCAAGCTACCGGATAGAGCCATCTCACCCCAGCCCAACCTTTCTAGTGTATGCAAGCCTTTAAGCATCTTCTTGCACTCATCAACCCCTTTTTCTAAGAATGATCCCCCCAACCCCAAAATCTAGTTGATTTTTGATAAACTCCCAGCATCCATTATGAAAAAGGGTCACTTGATGGCCCGGGACAACCCATGGTTAGGACACTTCTTCAACAAAGCATTAATCTCTCCCCCGTTTGAACATAGACTCTTGGCTCTTCATTTTAAAGTGGGGAGATCTCCGCTTGTAGGTTGAGAGTAGAGCCAAGAGGGAAGAACTCCCCCAAGAACTTTTTGGGTAAGTGTCCCAACTTATAACCGAGCCCCTCAAAGGGTTTTCAAACCAATTTTAGCACATCCCCTCAAGAGAATGGGAATAGCCTAAGCTTGATTTATCTTTAGGAAAACCCCCCAAACTTGGTTGTTTGGGATCTCCAAAAATTTGGCTAAGTGCAAAAAGGGTCCTCCGTGGGGCCCTTTCCCCAAAAAAACCGTTGCTCCACAAATTGGATCAATGCCGCTTCAACTCAAAATTGTTGGCATTCACTCTTGGGTCAATGGGTGGCATTGGGATATTGGACGTTCCCAAAAAGCATTTCTAACCGGTGCCCTCTTCTCCTTTCCTCCTCTCTTTCCCTTTCATCTCCTCCATTTTTGTTGAAGGGGGGATGATTTGATCTTGATTAAGGGGAGGGGGGGGGAGGGGGGGGACCTCCGGTTTTTCCAATTTTATTTTCCATTTTTCCAAATAAATGTTGAGCTCGTGCTCTCCCCCTTCGTCCTCCTCTTTTTTCTATTGGCCCCAAACTCTAAATTGATCGGCCAAAAGGGGGGATGCCTTTTAGCGCTGAGCATAAAAACCTACACAACACAAGAGAAAAAAACAAAGGAAAATTAGAACCAAACTAGAAAACTAAACTAAATAAAGCAAGTAAATGTCTAAACTAGTATTCTCAAATTTTAAAACCAATATCAAACACAAAAGCAAATTAGTCCCCGGAACGGCGCCAAAAAAAATTTATCATGCTAAACTTGAATCAAAATGTCACCCACAAGTATATGGGGGTATGTAAAAACGTGGGGTTAAATTTCGATCCTCAAAAATAAATGCCCGGGTTTTAGTACTACGAACAAATTTTGAACACTATCTAGAAAATCCGGAGAAATTGGTTTTTTATTTTGAGAAACAAATAAACATAAACAAGCTAAGAGCGCGCAACCAAGAAAAAATTCCAAATAAGAGAACAAGGAGAGCCTTGGGGTGACTAAAAAAACACGATGCGAACAAATCAACAACTTGATTACCCAAATTTAAAATCTCTAGGATAATGGGAAAACCGTATTATACTAAGCCCCCTCTCGGTGCCAATCGGGTTTATTAATCATTAATATTGAAGTCTCCTTCCCAATACTCAAAAATTAACTCCTTAAAACAAAAAGGGTAAAGCCCTCCCCTCTAAATTCCCTTTTTCAAAAGCAAATTATCTAGGTGTTGTTCATTCTTTTTTCAATCCAATTGGTATTTTCGATTACTCAAAACTAGGTCAACAAACCCAAATTTAGAAAAATTTAAATTTAAAAAGGACAAAAACGAAACAAAGAAATCAACAAGAGCAAAGGTAATCAAAATTCCTTGAATTAATCAAAAAGGTTTATTGAGTCTTCACCAAAACTCTACGAAGATTTATTTTCTCTATTAATCAAATCCCAAAAGAATCCGTAAAGAGAATTGAAAAAAGAAACTAATAAAATCTCCCAAGGGGGAATTGAATGGCAAATCGTCTTTTGCCCTTTAAACTTGTTGATGAATCGGGCTCTTTGTCTCTTTTCGCTCTCAAAGGTGGAAAAAACCAATTTCTGTGGGGAAAATTGGGTTCTAAAAAAGGGTTTAAAAACCTTTTTTTACTCGGAATTTAAAATCGGGGCAATTAAAAAAAACCCGGCCGGGGGGATTTTTTTAGGTAACAAAACACCCGACCGGGTTTTTTTTCCCCAAGCCCGCTGTTTTGGGAAAAAAACCCGACCGGGTTTTTCCCCCGAGTCCACAAGGACTTTTAAAAAACCCGGCGGGTTTTTAGAAAATGGAAAACCCAGCCCGGGTTTTTTTAAGGAGAACTCCCCCGAATTTCAAAAATTTTTCCCCGTTTTAACCTGTTTTTATCACAAAACTACGATAAACCCATCAACTCACCTAATTAGTGTATATAAGGTGAAAAACTTGTATTTAACATCTTAAATCAATAAAAGCACTCTTTAATCACCCATAAAACAAGGTTAAAATATGAGTTTGTCAATGATGTATGTTATCTGATAAATATTCTATGTAGCTATACTCTTTGATGACATTTTGTTGATATACAAAATAGTTTTATGCAAAATGAACCCTCCCATGTCCAAGCCCTTTTGGGGGTGTTTGTTGGGGGAGGAAGGTTAGGAAATAGGTTGAGAGTCCATGATAGATGTCTGATGTATGTTACCTGTTAAATATTCTATGTAGCTATACTTTTTGTTGAATTTTGTTGATATACAAAATAGTTGTATGAAAATGCAACCTCCCCGCCGAACAACCCCCGTGGTGTTTGTTGGTGGAGGAAGGTGTTATGGATGGGGTTGAGAGTCCATGATATAATGTCTCAGATGTGGTGCCGGGTTAATTAAGATATGCTTTGTTGACATTATCTGCTTTGCTTTTTTTACATATTTTCCCATTATGTTGTAGGATTTGTTATCTTCCGGCTTCAACGACATGAATTTTCACATATCAATACCGAGAATATCGAATGTCAACAACTCGTATTAAAATGTCAACAACTAACAAATAACACTTACTATTCACATATCAATATCGAGAATATCGAATGTCAACAACTCGCATTAATATGTCAACAACTAACAAATAACACTTACTATTCACATATTAATACCGAGAATATCGAATGTCAACAACTCGTATTAAAATGTCAACAACTAAAAAATAACACTTACAATTCACATATCAACAACTCATATTAAAATTTCAACAACTAACAAATAACACTTACTATTCACATATCAATATCGAGAATATCGAATGTCAACAACTCGCATTAATATGTCAACAACTAACAAATAACACTTACTATTCACATATTAATACCGAGAATATCGAATGTCAACAACTCGTACTAAAATGTCAACAACTAAAAAATAACACTTACAATTCACATATCAACAACTCATATTAAAATTTCAACAACTAAAAAATAACACTTATAATTCACATATCAATAGCGAGATTAGCGAATGTCAACAACTCGTACTAAAATGTCAACAACTAACAAAATAACACTTATAATTCACATATCAATACCGAGAATATCGAATGTCAACAACTCGTATTAAAATGTCAACAACTAAAAAATAACACTTATAATTCACATATCAACTACGATGTCAACAACAAACATTATTCATGTCAACTACGATGTCAACAACAAACGTTATTTATGTCAACTATTATGTCAACAACAACATTTTACAAATAATTAATGTCAATAACAAATATTTTCATGTCAATGACCTATATTATTTATGTCAACAACAACGTTTTATATATAATTCATATCAACAATAATGTTTTACATATAATTTATGTCAACAACATTTTTCATAAAATTTATGCCAACGACCTATATAATTCATGTCAACAACAAACGTTATTATGTCAACGAGCTATATAACTCATGTAAAAAATAAACATCTTCATGTCAACAACTTATATAATTTATGTCAACAATAATATTTTAGGCAATATCACAAACACCTTATCTACACAACTCAAAAATTTCAGCAACACAATCGAATTAAAAGCTGCATTCATATATTCAGATCAAAGATTGAAACATTACTTCTCAACTAGCAGTATACTTAATTGTTCAGATAAAAGGAAGTTAGATCTAAACAACAGCTATTGTGATTCTGTGATGCAAGCAGTAGTAAAGAAAAATCACTCAATTGACTAAAGAGAACTTGAAACCCCTAACCTAACTGAGTGATGTTCTTCATTTCCCCAATTTCACCCTCCCACCCCAATATTCGTATAACTCAGCTCTAGCATACACAATTAATCAAACCATAACCTCGCAAACAAAAAAAATTCGACACACAGAGATCCGTTTGATTGAAGAAAACCTACCTTGGAAAGAATGTTCTCAAAAATTCAATCTCAAAAATTGCTGACGGCGGATTCTCCGATGCGGTCGATTGCGTCGGAGACTTCGTCGACGAGATCTCCCCAGCAGGAGTCGCCAGAGATGGTAGGGAGGAGGAATTGGAGCGCCTCGTACATATCGAGGTATTTGAAGAGCTTCTCGGCGGATCTCTTTGCCATGGCCGTCGTGTCGGCGAAATCGAGGAGTTGGATCACGACGCCGCGGATGATGTTGCTGAGGGAGCTCCAACAAATCGACGGGTAGTGAGCGAAGACGGACTCGCCGAGGCGTTTTTCGCCGGGGAAGATTAGATCTGAGCAGGATCTGACGACGTTGATCCACCGCGAGATCTCCGCCTCCAGCGTCTCCAGCGAGAAAGAAGGGGATTAAGAGAGAGAATGTAGAGAGGTGAGAAATCACGGCAGACTGCTTCAATTGGGTTTGTTTTCGTTTATTTTTTACTGAATTTACCATTCTACCCTTTCATAATAAATTAATCTAAAAATATATTTTGTGTGACAAAATCTGGACTACTCATTTTATAAAAATGAGTGGCTGAAATTGCATCTCATTTCTCATTTAGCCTAAAAAATCTCATTTAATCACAATCCTATATATATATATATATATATATAAATCAGGAAGTGGATAAGGCAAAACGAAACCACTAAATATTTGAAGACAACAATATCAATCCATCGTTTTGTAGATAAGAGACCAAATTAATAAAATAGTTGGAGTATATTTCTATTGAGTTGTGTGGACACGTGGGAGACGCTGGCATACCAGGTACCAGCCCAAGGTGGTGTCGACTCAAACAAAACGACAATCATTTACTAAAAGTAATAAAATTAAATAATTATAGTTGCAGTATCTTCAGTTCGCCGTTGGATAATTGAATACTTACACTTCAAAACGACACTGCCCTCTGTTTTAATTGTTCCTCCTGTTTTAGAACAACACCAATCCATATTCAATTGGAGCAATCAAGTCAACATATATATGTATATATATAGTAGTGTTGAAAGTGATCTGTAGTGATAGCAAGCAAGCATGATACTGGTGGCAATAGTAGCGGAGCTGCTGGAAGAGTACACGGTGGTGGTGGCGCGTGTGCTGGAGCACGTGCTGCAAGACGCGCCGCTGCCGTTTCCACGCCGGGTTCGTTTCCTCATTCTTCGTAATCTGCCTTTCGCTTCTCCGCCGTCTCTCCCATTCCGCCTTCCACACACATAGCTACTACACTTTTGTATGTATATAAGTGTAGTGTTTTGTGTACACTTCTCTTCTTCTTTTTTTTCCTTTTGGAAATAAACATAGCTAGTTTGAGAGTTGAAGTGAGGCTCTTCTTTACTAATGTAATTTGTTTCCAAAGCTTCGATTGTATTATTGGATGTATGACATCGCACATTTATGCTTGAGGAAGAGACATTCCTCCACACAAAAACACGTAAAAAAATGAAAATAAAAGGATTTTATAAGATGGGATTCTCTGTATAAAATTTTCTACCAGAATGACTGTATACATGATTTCTCCAGTAAACATTTTTTCCACACTAGTAAGCAGACCTCTCGTAGATCACTTTTCCTGCTCAAACACAGAAAGGATCATTCAACAAGGTTATACAATGTCTTCAAAAATTGTACACGAAAAGTGACAGAGCAATAAAAATGGGTATTGGCATGCGACTAGAACCTTCTGCCACCAAGATCAGCAAGCTACATCAGTCTGAGTTGCCACCTTCTACACGACTGCCCAATCTCACTATATCCTCAACAAGTATCTTTCCATCTGAATAAAAAGAACATAACAAGTAAATAAGAAACAAATCCAACCAGAGCTCTCAAAGTGGTATTGTGGAAGGTAGCAAGATCAGCAGATTGAATGTGTGCGAAATTTATGTTTTAGGGACATATCCATAGCCAACCAACCTGCATCTTTAGAAAGACTGCTGATCAATTCTTGCACCCCCTCTCTTCCTAATGTGTTCTTTAAATATGTAGCAGCTGCTGCAACTTCCTCTGGAGTCACTTTTCCGTCATAATCTCTGCAAGGATCACCATGGCCATGGGGAACTTTATCAACACAACTTATATACCATAAAAAAAATTACTCCTTTGGAGTATGTTATACAGTTAGATCCATACAAGACTAGACATCTCAACACTCAATTGTGGCTGTGGGTACCCAAATTTGGAGCCCTGTATTGATATCATAGATAATGTGACACTATATGTCAACACTCGAAAACAAGATGAAAACATTCAATTGTGACGAAAGGACTTATTATCTCATGAGGCTGAACAGGAAAAAGTAGCAACCATTTGTCGAAAAGACATAGTTGATACTGAAACCATGATCTGATTGAAGGAAAGAATAATAACTAACAAAATAGCTCATGGATTACCTGTCAAGTATTCTCCATTGATCACCAATTTTTGCATCAACGTCGTCAATTTCTTTCTCAAGCTTTTGAAGCATATCCTCAACCTAAAAAAAATTGGCAAGTTAACAAACATGCATTAGTTTAGCTGCACGGATATTTAAACATTATTTATTCACCCCAGTCCTGGCATATTCCTTATATAGTGCTGCCAGTTTTTTCATTTTCTTACTTCCTCAGCCTAGGCGTGAGGCTATCCATTACTTCTTATGGACTGCTAGGGAGAGACATACCTTATCTACAAGAGCAGAGGAAACATTGTTCTGTTCAGGAACTTCAGCATCATCCTTGCTTTCATCCCGAGCAGCTTTATATGCCTTCATTGCCTGCTCTTCGCCATCTGTTCCATCTCTATCCACCATGCTATTGTATAGCTCAATCTGAGAAGATGAAAAACCATCGATGTTTTACATACAAGTTGAGTTGAAGTTAAAAACATTAAAAAAAATGTTACGTTCCAAGTGGCAATATGGATTTTAAAATTTGAGAATTGAATACTATGAATGATTCAGAAGAATATTTGAAGTTCTGCGTAATGAACGCAGAGTTTTAAAGCCAATTCCGGAAGTAAATTGCACACAATAAAGCAATTACTTGAAAAAGGCCGATTTATCGCCTTTCCAGGCAACAAGGCACAAATTATAAAAGGTGTTATAATGGTTAAGAGTTGGTAAAAGAATGAGGTCAGCTAAATATTTTGTTCATCACCAAAAGTCAACCAATTAATATTCAACTGTAGCTGAATGGGAAGTCAAAAATACCTCACTATTCACGAGCCTCAGGAACTCTTCACGCTCCCTGCTCACTGACTGCAATAATAAAGCAAAGAAGAAATGTGGAAGGAGAACACATTTTATCCTCAAGAAACTCAAACAAGAAATTTCTTTATTACCGATGCAGAAGCCAAAACAGCTAATGCACGACTAAGTTGACAAAGCTGTTCTTGTTTATCCAGAGCTCTAGCTCTAGCTTGTTCTTGTGCTTCTCCTGCCGTCGGATTGCTCATTTCTTTCAAAGCAACATCAACTTCAGCATCAGCAGATTCATTTTTCCTGACTAATTCTTCTTCCTGTTTCTCTTCCTCCTCCTATAGCCCCATAAACGGATGGAAAAAAGGAGGAACATAAGATCAAGTGTTCTACAGTTTCAGGAGAAAATGTTCATAGGAACAAAAGTAAACAAATGATCAACCTTGATAAGTTCCTCCTGCATTTCAAGGTAGTCCAGCTTCCTCCTCCTTTCTGCAAGAGAATCTTCAGACGGCAATGACGTAACACCCACAGTATCCACAACCTCATCTGGAAGCGAGGACAAAGTAGCTTGAACTGCTTCCTCTGGCCTCATCCTTCCGGTCACAGTGAAAGCTCTGCGAACAGCATTAGCAGATGTATCAGAATTACACTGTGCAAGGATGTATAATGATAATTTTCGAATCAGACAGTGAACAATCTAGATGAGAAATTTAACCTGGAAAGAATTAAAAGTGAGGATGGAACAGAGTGATTCAGAGACAAATCTAGCCAATCTCGCAACTAAAAAGAGAGAGGTTAGTGGATGTAGGTCAAACCAATATATGTCCTATCACTGGCAAATCTTTCATCAGCATACAAATTTCTAATACAGTATTCACCATTTATAGAAGTTCATTCTTGAGTTGTAGTCTGTGTTAAACATTTCCATCCAAGACATTGTCAGAGTTCATGCTCAAGCAATATAACCAGTCATCTCATGCAATTCATGATATGTAAGGTTGCCACCCAGAAACCCTATAAACCCTGATAACAATTAAGTGATGTACTTGTGTTGTGATACAGACCTGTTGACGCATTTCCTCCACTGAAAATTCCCCAAGCATACCCCTCTCTCTACAATCTTCACGAAGCTCTGCCTCTGATAGAGATTCTACGCCCTCTGCTTGGATCATTATGTCATCTTTTTTTATGCTAAAAAGAGAACCCAAACAGACTTTAATAAGTACATATTCACATATAATACAGTTTGATTTAAAATTTTTTGAAGTCGGCTAACTAAGTAAAACAACAGATAATATTTCAAAGACCAAACTATAGCATAAAAGTTGATATCACCCACTAACAGAAGAAAGAATACAAAAGGTTGGGAGTATCAGGATTTATTTCAAGAGAATGTGTGGAAATGTCAGTACTATCATAGAAAATATCCTGTCAAAGGTAGAGCAGTTGCATAGTCAACGCAAGTTACGCTCATACAACACTCAACAGTTAACTTAAGTGATACTCCCTCCGTCCCCAAAGAATATGCATTTTGGGTTCGTCATGAGTTTTAATGCAAAATTGGTAAAGTAAGAGAGAGGTAGAGAGAAAAAGTAATTAAAGTATTATTAGTGGGGAATGGGAGTTTACAAAATTGGGAAGTGCATATTCTTGTGGGATGGACTAAAAAGGAAAGAGTGCATCTTCTTGTGGGACGGAGGGAGTAATACAGTGGCCTAAGCTGCAAAAATTGTGCAATATCTAATAGCAAAACGTCTATGTATCAAACAATTAACACAGGAAGGGGAAATAGCACACCTCTGCAATCTCTTCCGAAGCATATACCGCAAATAAGCATCGGTCCCGATAGGGCTCACTCCCATATACTTGCACATATTAACTAAACGAGGCCTGTCGAAAAGAAAATTGTACCAAATAGATTAATAATGGATTCAACAGAATGGCAATGAGACACAATCATAATCTTGAGAACGCAAACCTGCTGATATTATCTAGAGTGAGTTCATCATTGAACAACTTAGCAAATCCTAGAATTTCATCATTTGAGACACGAGCACCAGTTCTAATCTGTATAGAAAACATTAAATTTCATTGAAACTGGTGCCTCAGGAGGACTCTCTTTTTACTAATGATAATGATAATGATAATGTTCACTGACCCTGTTCAGAAACCCATCAAGATCTTCAGCCGTTCTCTTCACTTCTCCACTCCTTGAAGTTTGGACTTCTTTTGCCATCTCTTTGACAGTCTCTTGGAGAAACTTTGCATATTCTATTTTGGCTTTCAACCTCCTTTTTAGTGCTTCCTGCAAGTATAACATTCCAGATGAAGATTGCTTCTAGAAATATAACCAAATAAAGAAAGAACACTCAGCAAATATCTGCAAGACAGTGCGTGGAAACATACTAGTGATGATGATAATGATGATGATGTCACAAAATCTTACTTTCATCAGAGACGGAGTTAAAAGTTCTCATGACATATAAATCATCATTAAACACTGAAAGTATCTGGATTGAAACAAACAATTAATGACATTGTTAACCAAAAGATTTCATTTGATTCGACCACGAAGTGCCTCTCAGTTGGTAAGGTTAAGATGTTTCATGACATATAAATCATCTTAATGACAGGGATGAAAATACACGTAATTGAACAGCATCCCAAAGACGCCAATTGCCTTCTGATCCATACCTTTTCTTTCATCTTATCCTGGAAGGTTGAAGGTAGCATGTTAGGGAAGAGCTTGAGGAAAACAGGCAACAAAAATTCCATGAAAGGAACGATGATGAAAACAGCTACTGGGACTAGCCTAAAAACATCAGCAGTAGTTCTTGTAAGTTGTTGCCTCTCCCTTCTGGAGAGACTTCTTCCGCCAGCCAATTTCATTAATAATCTCGAACTGATCCTCACATCAGCCCCTAGAAGCTTAAATCCTAGCCAGTAATGTTTTAGCGTTGATACAAACTCACTTCTCCAGTGTATGAGTTTTTTGGCCCAGTCTTCCCTGTTTACATGATCATAGATGACACCTTTCTTCATTAGTTTAACATAAAAGTGGAGCATATAGATAGATTAAAAAGAATCTGACCTGCTCATGGAAGCCACAGCCCTTAGAGCTGGACCAATACCTAAAAATGTGGCCCATAGTTTCTTTAAGATCGGCTTAACAGTAATCTGAGATTCATGCAGTTTTTTAGCTTTGGCTTTGGCTTTTGCAGTACTTAGGCCCACAACAGCCTGATCACATTCTTCGGGAGAAGCTTCCTTTTTCCTTTTTGCAGTCATTTCTTCAATATCCTCATCATCATTTCCTGGGTCAGGCTGCCTTGCATTCGCAGTTGAAGCATAGCATCTAGATTGTGATATCATCCTAGCACCCATCAGGCAGTTGAAATCCAACCTTCCATTCCCATATCTTAGAGCTGTGATTTCATAAGCTTTAGGACTACAGACCCCTAAGGCTACAGGATTCAATGGTTTCTTGCAAAAAGTTGAATTCTTCTGTTTTTCTCTCAATAGATCTATGTTATGAGGATTGTGGTCTGTGATGGAGGCGTAGCTAGGAGAACAAGATTGACCACAACCAGATGTATGGAAAGTTTGAATAGAGCGAAGGGAGAGACTCAAGTAATCTGAAAGAGTCTTTCTCCTTCTCAAAATCACTCCAGAGGCCATTATCTCCTCTCTTCACCTGAATAAAATCAAAGACAGACTTCACCAACCCAAAAGGCCAAGCTACGAAACAAGAAAGATAAATGAATAGGAAAACTATATCAGAACGTGTATCATCATATTACTTATCTGAATACGATATAATATAAATATAATATTATAGCCCATTCGGTTATAATTATATACTCCATCCGTCCACCATTATGTGTCCCAGTTTTCCATTTTGGTTCGTCCCATATTAATTTTCCTACTTCACTTTATACCACTTTTGGTAGTGGACCATACAGTCCACTAAATCATTCTCACTCACATTTTATTATAAAACTAGTAGGTAATTAACTACTGAACACGACAAAACATAATCAGGTAACAAGCACCTATCTAAAGAAGTGAATTTTGTTTACAAAGGTCATGATAGAAGATAGATTAGACTGTAGAAGTTGCTCAATCTTTTATTTAGAACAGAAGTTGTTATGCTTTAACAATAGCTTACCATCGATTCGCGGTACTCATGTCAGTCAAACAAAAAGGTACGGGGTTATATTTCATTCCCATCAGTAATAATTAAGATTTCACATGCAAGGTTTCAAAAGTAATTACTTGTACCCTGGGGAGCATACCAGAGTTGAATAAAAATATATATTTTCAGTCTCAAGTGGCCTTAAAAAAGACAATTGATGAACCATTCAACAAAAATGACGTCAATTGCCTTGCACAATACTCCATCTCTCTCAAGGCAGTTAAGCAGCAATCAGATTCATCTGCTTATAGATATTGCAGGGGCGTGACTTGTTAGATACTCTACTGGATTCATACACCCCATAGGGCATCTATTAGGTGTGGAACGAATTCCAACCGTTGTTCATTAGTTAAATAAAGCACTAACTCTGTCATATAGAAATTACCAAAACAACAAAGAGAAACTAGCGAGTACATCCAGAGAGATTCAGAAAGAAATTACAGAACATACGAACACCTCCGCTATATGTGCACATATATGCCTAGAAATTCAACAAAACAATGAAACAACCCCTTGGTACATCGACAAACCTAGAGTCAATAAACTATAGAAAAAACATAACAGGAGCGTATATACAACGAAATTCGACTGATACAGAGCTGCAATCTTGGAGTTGAAAGATGATACATTTTGCAGTAACAATCAGTAAGCCAAATCAAATATAAACAAAAAAAAAAACAAAAAAAATGAACATAATTGAAACTATTGACCATCTAACCTCGAGAGCAAAAAAAACCACAATCGCAAGCAATCGACAAACAACTTCTTAAAATGAAAAAATATATTAAAAAAAGAAAGAAAGAAATTCAGTTTTCCAGCACATTAGGTGCTTATGCGAACGTGTTATGTGTGTGTGAGAAAATGTAGGGAGGGAGAGAGAGGTTACTCACAGATTGTTAGGAAAGCAGCAAGAAAATGATGAACGAATGTGGAGAAGAAAATCGACAGGATTTGGAACTATTTTGAATGAAATAGAAAGAGATGAAGTAATTGATCAGGGGTTTGGGGAGGTTTTGGAATGGGGAATGTATACTTGTTTTTGCTTATATGCCAAATTTGTTCAATGTTACATTTGAGTCATCCCATTTATCACACATATCATTTCCCTCCTTTCATGTATGATATATTAGAAATTCAGCCCCAAAAGGTTGTGACTTGTGACTATCCCATCCAAAAGCATGTCACTAAAATTTGTTCTTTTTCACCACACTTATTATCTAGTAGTAATTCTTTACATCAAAACAATATCCATAACCCATCTCTTCATTAACTCTTCATAGATCCCACATCAATTTTCTATTCATTTTTTATTTGAATTTGTTTATTATAAAATTTAATAGGAGTATACAATTAATTATAACTATATGATTAAAATACTTAATCATCCTCTAATGAGATTCGAATTGTTGTGAGCAAATTGTGCTCATTTGGGTACTTATATCTTTATGCAAAAGACTAAACAAGACACTTCTATCCATCCCGCTCCTCCGAAGGTATCGGGGGTGCACTGCTCGAACCGCCGGTTTTCCCTTGCCTCATACCCATGGATGTAGCCTCGCTGCTTGTTGAATAATGACTCGTCTTAGTGTGCTTTGAGCATTTCAGCCCCAGCCGTGAGCTCGAAGGCGATTCTATGTCACCCGCCCACTTGTCGATGCGAGAAACTTTTTTCCAAGTTAAGATACATTTGAAAGTCTTGTTGTTGTCAGTTTTATAGATTTTGAAAGCAGATTTCAAACTATTTGCATCAGTAGATCCACAAGCCAATTGTTTTTCCTCGTTGTTGTAAATGATGCAGAAGTTTTGAATTTCATAACTCGCTCGACCAAAATGAGTCTGAATCTTCTTGTAAGAGTGTATAGGAGTCCTATCGGGTCGAATTGTATGCCCCAATAATTCTCTCTAAAATATCTTCTCCTTATGGTTGTCTCCTACGATTGGATCTTCTGCGACGTAAACTTCAAAGATCATCCTAGTTTTATCTAAGGACGTAGGAAACACAAGCGGAAGAGATCTCGATGACGGAAGAAAGCTTGTCATATAGATGTTGACCATTTCCTTTAAGGTTTTTCATCCAAATTTTTAAATCTAAGTACATAATTTTTTTTTGTCACAATTGTTTTCTCCAAATGGAGCTGGCGTGTTCATAACAAGTGTCAATATGAAAAATTCGTTGTATCATCATAACGACTTGTTTTAATAGAAGAAGATAATTTGTCTATAAATACACAAACTTTCATTATTTTTTTGTGTTCACCAAAAAAGTTTTAAATATAAATACTAAGAACTTTGGATTTTTATTATTTTTTCCTATAAATTATTTTTTTTTTCAAATTAAAGTTGATGTGTTCATCGCAAGTGACAAATGACAAAATTTTGATAATTAGTTTTGATAAAATAAGGTAATTTAGATTGAGAATTAGGGATTAGGGTTGAGATTTCACTGTGAAAACTTGTGTACCCCAAACCATTTTTTTAATATAATAAGGTACTTGAGAATTTGAGATTGAGATATTAGGATTGATAACTGCTTCGATGGGAAACTTGGTTTTCAAATAATATCTCAAAATCATTTTCTGATTGTTCTATATATAAATTTCAAACCTAAAAAAATTGCTAAATTTTTTCTAAAGGTGGCCTCTTTAATTTTAAGCCTCAAAATATACATTTCTTAATTTCCATATACTTATCCTTTTAAGACGTTATTAATTTAAAGAATAGTAAGAACTCAAATCTTAATTATATATAGTTAGAAATTTGCCGAGGTCGTATCAATATGCAGAAAGGCAAATATTTGGATCCCTCATTATCAATATAGAGTAGGAATTGAATTTATATTAAATACAACACTGTTTATGTGGTTGGAGTAATAAATAAAATTTGTAAGGCAAAGAAATGAAAGGGTATTAACATTAACTCACATACAAGTACGGCAACAAAAAATATGCACATATAAACTCAACTCCGATTATATTACAGTGTGTAAATACAAACGCTCTTGGGCTTATGTGTGTGCCCCTTCACTGGCTCATAATCCTGCATTACTTTCTTTGAACGTGGCGTACTGTACAGGCTTCTTACGTTCAAAGAAAGTAATGGATTATCGTCGGATACACCCCCCCCCCCTTATTTCCTGCACAACGATACATCTTATTAATCATCACACGCCTCATTTAGTCCATTTTTGTTTCTCAGTTTCAGCAAAATCCCTTATTAGGCGTGCTTCTCACTTTAAATACTCGCCTTATCTCATGTATTTGTATTCGAAAAATTTAATAAAAAATCTTTAGCTTGACAATGCACCCAAACATAGTCACATAGTGACAAACTGGATAGCCAGTTTTATCATGTTTTCGTTTTTTGCTTTGTGCTATAATTCGTATAAAAAGAAAGAACGTGTGAGCATACCAGGGGAGTTTGAAAGTGTCCTTCCACCATCCTTGCTTGGAGCATGTCATGACAATCTTATCCAATCGTATTATGATCTGTGAGAATGTCGGCCTCACACTGGGACTTGAATGCCAGCATTCCTCGATCAACCTGGGATACACCACCAGCATTAGACGTGAAAAACAGCAGCCGTTTTTGTGAAACTCAATTCTATGCCTTTCTTCTTTGATCAAGTGAATAACTCACTCTTTCAATTCTGGAGGAAAAGATTTATTAGATCTTGACTTAAATGATGGTCTCTTCCCTTCTAAGCAAATCACCTTAGCAGCGTCCTCAGGAGATTTTGAAGAAAATGGCGGAGAGCCCTCCATCATCTGGTATAAGAAGTGTGGCAGACGATTTTAAACTTTAATCATATCATATATCTCAAATACATTGTTCAAATATGTGTACTCTTCAGCATTTAGTTGAAGTATACCTCAAATAGCATAACACCAAAAGAGTACACGTCCACACTTCTGTCAAATGCTTCGTTGTTGTACACCTCCGGTGCTAAGTACACATCTACATATAGCATATATATAGAAAACAAAAAGATCGTAAACTACTTTATATATGATCATGTTTAATCAAGCATAGCCTGGAGAAACTAGCCAAACTGGTAGAAATTTCCATTTACTGAAAAGTAACTTGAACTAGAGAAACTAGTAATACTAGTTATGTGAGAACTGTGAAGACTGAAGACTCACTTGAACGATCTGTGGCTTCAGGCTGCAAAAGTTTTACTCTATCAGGTGCCTGTGCTGACAACCTAGTAACACCGAACCCTGCAACCTTCAGCTGCCCTCCAAAATCCAGCAAAATATTTCTGGCACCTTACAAAAATTGCAAATATTAAAAAAACGTGTATTGTAAAGGAAATACTCCGTCTAAGTGGAAAACATTCAGACACTCTAACCAACTTAAGCATTCCTTACTTTGGCTTTAAATCGCAATGTATGATTGGTTCGGGCTTGCACTCGTGAAGACAATTCATGCCCCTGCAAAAAATGAACATCATATAGAAAAACAGAATGCAACAAATATAGAAGTAACTTAGAAGTTCAACCAGAGAGCTGGAGAAGAAAAAATGTTTCTCAACTGAGCAAAAAGCACTATGAAAAAAATAATGAAGCAACTAGCAAAGAGCAGCAAAAGAGCAATATAGATAGAAAAAACAGCACAAGCATGCACTTATTGAGCAGATTAACAGCACAGGTGGAGTATCTCTATGTGAATCAGCACAAGTACCTGGCAATTTCAAGAGCAAATCTTAATGCCTTAGACGTGGATAGACGCCCTTTCTTTTGAAGGTAACTAGCAAGGTCACCCTGAAAAAATTGAAGCATAAATAAGCAAAGTGGTTACTAGGGGGAAACTATACACAACATATTATCTGTCGATCCCACGAGAGACTCTAAAAACTAAACAAGCCAAACAATACTGTATAATCAAATTCATCATTACATACGAATGCGCAAAGCAGAAGTCAAAATGCCATAAGATGGTTAAGATAGCTAATACTAAAGGAAGCAAACAACAAATACAGAGCTACACCGGTTTATAGAGGTGCAATGTATATATGCCTTGGAAGTGGGTTAGAGAGAGAGAGAGAGAGAGAGAGAGAGATGATTACTTTTGAATTATACTCCATAACAATCATCATAGGTATATTTTGGGTGACAGCACCAATAAACTGAACCACGTTAGGGTGCCGAACCTTTTCTAACAAGGTTAATTCATGCCTGAACACATTTCTGCAGAGTAGGGCATAATAATTAGTTCAGTTCATGAAGTCATACACAGACAGGAAAATAAAATACTAGGTACTAGTATAACAAAAAGAAAGAAAACATGATGATTTAATAATACTCTATCAGATTTCATGGCAGTATTAATGCACATTTTTTACAGCTTGCATTCAGACTACAAATTATGATAACACATCAGAGTATGCTAATTGGTAAGGAAGCCGATGTCAAATATAAAAGAATATGGAATTATTGTTCAGCTTTTTGCCTCTAAAAATTGTAAAAAGCCTATTTTATTATCCAAATAGCCCCTTTCCATGCCAATAGATAAAAGAAAACCAAGACTGGGAACTATTGTGAATGACATATGAGTACTAAACAGTTTCTAGAATTTACTGAAAGATTTCGTTCTTAGCAGGTAACTGTGACATGACAATCTCGCAAAATAAGGATGCCGATAATGCATTTCAATGAAACATCACTGCTTTGTGAAACACTATCTACACATTCAATTCGTTAAGTTCATCTAACTCCCATGCACATTAAGAGCTCGCTCATTTCTCTTTTAACATAGTACTATAAATTGGCCAATACTGCTTTAGGTGGCCAATTTAGTATTTGTATAAAGATGCATAGATATACAAAATGAGATTTGTTTACTAAAAATGAAACTAAATAGATAAGCTAGAACTAAAGCTGGAAAGAAAGCAGCACATACATCGAGTCATGATCTGCATGGCTATCCTTGTCGAGTATCTTCACTGAAACTTTAGTGCCATTCCATTTAGCAACTTGATAAGATCCCTGTTCACAGATACCATACGTAAAATCAGCCTATCGAATTAACTAAGCATGATACCATGCAATCATTTCCTTTCATGAGAACAATTTGAGACATTTTGATAATCAACAACATAGAGAAGCCACAATAGCTCTTTATGCCTGATAATCCATTAAGTCAAAGCAATATGTCATACATATTACATACAAATATATTGACAAGCCATTAAATTTCTATTTGGAGTACAAAGGTACAATGTTCTGGTAGTTGCACGGAAGACCATACCTTAGATATGCCATCACCTCTTCGTATTTGAATATCTAATGGATTGAGCTCATACTCTGGAACTTCACGAGGATTTGCAACCGTCATGGGTGTCTTTTTGGTTTTCTGAGAATACGAAACAAATTTATATTAGTGACTGTAAAAAGGAAATAAGCTTCTCCACAAAATGATTTTCATACTTACTGGAACGTTAGCTCCACGAGATTTCAACATATTAAAAACTTCCACATTTCCATAATATTTGGCATCAGCGGCAGCCTGCCATGATCAATATGTAAATCTATCAAAATTAATATGTTGGAAACCTCATCAAGTTTCATAAGAAGGCGAATGATACTCAAGTGCATCAATCAAGTTTCATCAAGTCCAGTGGCACAATAAAACTATCCATCAATCAAGCACCATTAAATCTTAGTTTGGCAAATGCAGAGCACAACAAATTAATCAGTACCGTGCTGCCCCATCGATCCCGAGCATCGATATTGGCCTTCCTGCTCAATAAAAGCCTGGCGACCTCGACGTGACCCTCGCAGGCAGCGATGTGCAGCGCTGTCCGGCCATCCAAATCAATGCTGTTGACATCAATCCCTTCATCCAGCAAATCCCGCAACCCATCCACGTCGCCCTTGCACGCCATGAACAGCAGCTGCATTGTGCTGTCGAGGTTGCTCGGCACAGTCATCTCCTCCTCGGCGCAGTCTTCCGTCACCGGAGTCCGCCGTATGGGGTCCATCGACGACTGCCGCCCGAAGCTGAACCGGAAATTGTTCCGCCGCGGATCCATCGAGTTCTGCCGCTGGAAACTGAATCTCCGGCTCATCTTCAACGACCCCGTCGAGAACTGGCGCGAGATCCCGCGCTTCAACTGCGACGCAATATCCATCACTCACAATTGATCGCCAACTGTTTCGAATCACAACAACACCATAACCCCCACCCGATTAATATTAGGGCCAGGGAAAATCCCCTTCTATTACGTTAAAATGAGATTGAATTTGCGGCGTTTCGCCTCAAAATAAATTCCGAAAACAGAGTGATTTCTCTTCAAAGCAACACTGTGCCTTGAATTTCTGTGTCAAATGAAATGTTGTGGGAAATGAGGTAATCGATATACTTCCGTTGAAGAATTTTCAAGGAGAAGGGAATTAGCAGTATTTTTTTATTTCAAGTTGTTTAGGTTGGAATTTGGGAGAGTGGATCGATCGTTAGAGAGCTGGAGAAAAAAGCAGCCCTCAAACGAAAAGGGGGAAATGAATGAAGGAAGGAAAAAGGAATGGATCTGATTGAGTGAGTGAGTAAGAGGAAGAGGGGCCAGAAATTAGGGGAAGAGAATAGAAAGAAGAAAGGTGAAAATGAAGAGACCATATTTTGCATGTAATTTATTCCACTCGATCGCCGATAATCCGGAAAGATCTTCTTTGCTACGTACCTACTTCACATTGCAACTTGATCACCGTTTACTCACTCTACTTCATACTCTTTTTCTTTTTGTTTTTTTCCCCACATTTTTTTCTTAAATGCAAATAATAATCTTTATTTTCAACTCACAAAGTAATAATGAAATAAAATTAGGATGAAAAGGAATTGATTCGCTTTATGAGGGGTAAAATCAAACAATTCTACTACAAAATTATCCTATTTGATATGTGAGTGAGGTCTGTAAAAATAGAGTGGTTATTGTCATCCAATATCGTGGTTCTTTGTAAATTTTAATTTTATTTAGCAAAAAATATCACCAACTTTGACTACGATTTTAATTTTCACCCGTTAGATGTGGCAAAATTTTGCACAGGCGGCTTGTTGAGACTAGTGAGAAAGTTGATGCGGATTATGAAGAACTATGTTGAAGAGAGAAAAAGAGAATGGTGAGAATGAGGTGGAGGTGGAGATGTAGATGAAAGAGAATGAAATAGTAAAATCCTAATGATTAATTATATGTCATTTGTTCTTTTTAATTAGTTTATGTTCTATCTCATCAATTAAATGCCAATTCGCTTTCCATGTTGTTTTTAATAAATTGGAATCTGTCGTTAGTGGGAATTGATACTCCGATAAAAAATCATGATATTCTTTGTTAAGTTTAATGTTGGTAGGCCTTTTTTAAAAAAACTACGTGATATTATATGTTAATAACCAAAAAAAAAACAATGGAAAAAAGAACTTAGATTAGCAATAATGAAAAGAGCATCAAAAGCGAAATGATATTATTGAGTAGTATGATTTGTAGGATCGCATTAGCAAAATTGATGAAAGCATAAAAGAGACGTTTGAAATGAAGACACATGGGACTGAAGTCCGTGTAGGGTATAGTTTGAAGTGGACAAAAGTAGTAAGTTAACCAGCTAGAAACATGATTTGTTGCCAACTTGGCTAAGATTAAAACATGGTGGGAGTTTGACTTGGTCATTATGATATCTATTCATTATTGCAAGAATAATTTAAACTATTACTCTAAAGTCTACTCCGATATGGAGTATTCAAGTCAAGTAAGTAGCTCAACTAATTTTCCATTATTATCATAGATAATGAATAATAAGCTATCCGCTCAAGATAGTTTGGACATTTGTTTTGGATATAAGAGTTAAAAATTGATGTATTAAAGATTAAAGTGGAGAGAATAATGTAAGAAATGAAATAAAGTTTTTGTAAAAAAAGAAAATAATTTAACTATCTTGTAACCACTAAAAAAAGAATAAGACTCAACTACTTTGAGACGGGGGAGCATAAATATATAAAACTAGCCAAAACAAAAAATACATATGAACTCACATTGGACTTGGGAATAACCACCCTCTGATTTCTACCACGTCAAGGTGATATTCCATTTGCTCTTCTAGTTTCTACCATCAAAGTAATATCACCCTGATTGCAGAATATATCGGACTAGTAGAATATAACCGATTATTCGAAAGTCATTGTTCTTAATAACCTTCATATAGCTATCCAAAACAAATTTTTAATAAATACTCCATCCATTTACAAGTAGGAGTCCATCACTTTTTCATCATAAATTTTTAAAAAGTACGTGTTGATGAAAATTCCTGGAAGCTTTATAATAAAAAATGAGTGATATGAATAAGTGGAATATGTATAAAGGTGAGAAATATACCCAAAATCCGAATATTTAATCCGGACCACATTGATTTTCAAAATTTGGATTGAATTCTTTTTTTCGAAATTCGGATTGATTTGGATTTTATTTTAAGCTAATTATGGATTTTCAAATCGGTTCGGATCTAGTACTCCAATCGCTTTTTCTTTTTATATCTCTTACTCCCTCCGTCCCATCTCAAGTGATTGACTGCTTTTTGGCACATGATTGGGGAAAATGCTAATAAATAGTTAAAGTGAAGGGAAAGTAAAATAATTAATAGAATAATATATATACAACTCTCTTCTTTATTATTCTATCTTTTACTTTACTTTCTCTCCACTTTAACTATTTATTATCATTTTCGCAAAACAATAAAACACCGACAAAAAAGAAATCAATCACTTGAGCTGGAATTGAGGGAGTATTATATTTTATTAATTTTGTATCAAAACTCGTACTATTTCTAAATTTTTTTATTTTTATGAGAATTTTGCTCGTACTCAAATGTCCATCTTAACAAGATGGACTTTCTTAAGAACAATAGCTAAAAGAAATTAATAATGGCATACCGATTGATAATATAATTAAGATAGAGACTCACACGTGAATTCCACCACATGTATGTCTTGTGATTCAGCAAACAATTCATAATTACATATGCATATTGGGGATGTTTGGTTCCCATGATGGGATATTATTACGTTAGATACTTTATATAGTGTTTGATTGCTGAGACTGTAAAGCATGAATAATTAATCATATGCATTTGCTATTTGTGTTGTAGCATGCAATTGTTGATTCAAGCCAATTTTGCCCCTTCACATTTTATTAGTAATACGTATAGATTTAAAAACACTTCAGACCGGGCCTGGGCCTATGGCCCTAACAATTTTAAATAATTTATACTGGCCCAATTGGTTAAGGTATGACCTCCTGTGCATTTTTATTTTCAGTTATGTTTCCACTTATTAATTTTCTCCTTATAATTATTATTATTGACAAATTTTCTATTTTTTATGCCCCCAGACAATCCACTAATAAACTTATTTCGGATGCTATTCATTATTTAAGTTAATTGACTTTGCAATTTTTAATTATTAAGAAAATTAAAATATTTGCATAATCGAATAAAGAGCCCCCATTATATGCAAACCCATCCAAACCAAAATTACTCTTTCACATTCCTGCTGCTGCTTCTTCTCCAAATCTCCAAATCGAGAGCCGATTCATCTCCATCTGCATTTCATCTCAATCTCTACTGTATTTCATCAACAAGCCGATTCAACTACAATCGAGGACATCAGTTTACTTCTCATTCCCTCTCTGCCTCCATCGACGACACCGTCGTCCACCCCGGACTTCATCACCAACTGATTCAACTACAGTCATCCCCAATCCAATGATTCGAAATGGTTGACACACACAAATCATCGACCGAAGAAGGTAATACACCTTTAAAGCTTTGCAGAGTTCTTAATCTTAACTTACTTCATATAATTTCTAAATTGGTTTCTGATTTTTGTCAAAATAGTCCACAATATACTCGTAAGCTGGCGGCTAAATCAACGCCGGTCAAACAATCAACTCGCAAGCCCGATGCATATACTAGAAGCAAAGTTCCTGAGCCAGAAGGTGAAATAAAGTTAAAGCCTATTTGTTTTGAAGTAGTAATTTGATAGATTGAAGTTAAAGCCCGGTGCATTTTTATGGATGAACTATATATAATTATGGATGATATGTTGTATTTTTATGCTGTGTATACAAGAAAGGAATTATGTAATTCGACTGAAATACCTCATAAAGAAGGTATAAAAATGAAGTTAAAGTATATATGCATAGGTATAAGATCTAGAGGATGTGATGTGTGAACTCACTGTGTTGTAACAAACCTCATGGAATGAGATGTTATACTTATTATATGAAGTAAATGCACATATTACTGAATTATTGATATATTTTGATGGAGTAATATAATTATTATAAGTTAAAATGTCCTGTTTTATAAATATGAACTTAACTAGTTAAAACCTATTTGTTCTGAAGTATTGAATTGGTATGATGAAGTTAATTGTGTATTAAATGAAGTAATATAAACTAAATATCCTATTTGATAGAAGTATCAAGACTCTATCAATGAACAATCTATAATTGTTGATCATGTACAGTTGAAGCTTTCATGGTTGTTTTTTTGCTAACATCAATGCAACAATGCAGGTTTGGAAGCTAAAGGGATCCTCATTAGGTCATGATGCACAACAATAGATATTAAATCAATTATAATAAATTAATTAAACTATCTGCTAGCTTAAATGTCAACATTTTACAAATCAGATACACCATGGAGGTCATGTAAACCATTTTGATGCTAATTTTTGGGGATCTGGTTTATAGTCTGTTGTGCATAACACAGTTTATTATGTTCTATTTTGTGAGATGATTTTCTATATTGATTTTTTTGAAAAAGAGAAAAATAATTTAAATTGAACTATGTAAGACTTTTAGATGGGATGAAATAACTATTTGAGTTGTGAAATGCAAATTAAATGGGATGAAAGTTATGAAAAAATCGAGTTGTTAATATAATACTAGAAGCTAGCTAGTAGAAAAGATGAATTAATAAAATATGATAAAAATATATAATTTAAATTATTTTTAGTCATGTAACTTTAAAATGGATGGATTATCTACTTTATTAAATTGCTTAATTGCAAGGGTTAAATCGTTATTAGGTGAAATAAAAGAGTTATAAACGTATAGACCGGGCGTTGATTGAAAAAATAATCCTACCAAATCAAACCACTACCACTTACTCACTTGATCCTCGACTCACCTTATATAGGTCGAGTTAACAAAATGTCAATGATGCAAATATAAGAAAAATTAACTGTTGGAAGAAGTGGTCTAATTCTATTTTTTCTCCCCATTCTAATTTATAAGCACAACGGATAGACAAACCTTCTCAATATGCAAAAATATATTTAGAGCAAAATATACTAGTAATACCTAATATAGACAAATGAATGAGATGACAATGAAAAACAATAATAGAAAATAGAAATACCAAGATTTTGCATGGAGAAAACCCGCCACTCTACCAAATCTGCTATCACTAAAGTGAAATTACAACCAAGAATTTTATAATGATACCTACTCTTTAACAACACAAAAAATTTACACAAGATAATCAACACAACTCCAAAATAGATGAAATAAAAATCTTAAAAAATATAAGCCACATTAAAAAGTTAATAACTGAAGATCTAAGTCTAACTATTAAAGTTCATTTTTTTCGGTTAGAATGAAGCTTGACGTCCTATTAAAATTTCAAGATGATCGGACAATGTTTAAACATCCGATTTTGACGAAAACCTAGGTATGCTGTGGAAAAACTTGGAAAGCACAATCTTCTTTATTTTTATATGTTTTTCTCAATCTATTTCTCAATATGGACGGTTCCTACACTAAATATTTTTTTGTAACTTTTCATTTGACCTAGTTAAGTGATTGGATGCGCCAATTTCATTAAATGAGTTTTTTTTCCTCACAAGTTAGCATCCCTAACTCCATATAACCTAATTTAAGAGATTACATTTTTTTAGAGGGCTACGATATTATCCAACGAAATTCATGCAAAAAGAAAGAGTTCGATCGTTTACCCGAAAAGTCACGAAAAGTTATCTGCTCTTATAATATATTAGGAGAGAAATACTGCTTGGAAAACTTAGATACATTGAATTGTTGGAAAAGAAGGATAAAGTATATTGTTTGGCAAAGGCCAAAGGGTGTAACTCCCACGTCTTGATTAAAAGTAATAGACAGAATTGAAAGTCAAAAGGTTCATGATCACTTTGATTAAAAGTAATAGACAGAATTGAACCCTAAACCCTTTTTCACTTTTTAAATTTACCAAACCTAATCTCTTCATTTAATGTCATGTTTCAAAATCACCCAAGTCTAACAATTAATACGGCACAATTGTGTAAAATCATCTGTATACTAGATTGGGTACATTGGAAAAATTGTTGGTTTAGTATATAACTAAAATACTTTTTCTTTTTGTTTACACGATGCTTGTACATATAACCAAATGAGTGTATACGAAAAACTCTAAATAAGATTAAATAACATCACATAATAGTTTCATTTATAATATAATATGTGGAAATATATACTCCTTCTGTATTAGAAATGAAACATTTACTTTTCAACAAGAAATTTTATGTACTGTTATTTTTAAGTTAATGAGGAGAAGGAAGAAAAAATAGAAATACAGTTATTTCCATTTTACAAAACGTTTCATTTTCAATGGGAAAAGACAAAAAGGAAAACATTTTATTTTTAATTATTCTCTCCCTTACTTTGACATTTCTCTACTTTAACTATTTATTATCATTTTTACAGAACGAGTGCAAAAAAGTCAACGAAACACCTAATGGCGGACGGAGGGAGTATACGACATATGTCATTTAATCATAGACTACATTGACTTATTAATATGTGCGAGTTTTTTGCAATGACTAAATATGATATCTTGGGTAGTACTAATATATGTCAGTTGTGTTATTGCAATGAATCGTGTGCTTGCGAGGTTTGATAATATTGCCAAGAGGTGTTTGGAAAAAGAATTTATTATTCAACAAAACTGGCCAGTTGAAATTTATTCGATGAATGATAAATAAAGTTTCAAACTAGAAAACGGTTTGTAGAATATTTTAATTTAATTCACAGTCCATCGCAGACTAAGAATTAATTTATGGATATATTGACATCTTAGACACATGAAATATTATACATAAAAATGGTACCCAGATTACTCGTAATTTTGGGATTGAACTAGAAATCAATATTATTTTCTATAGTGATACAAAATAATATTCTATTAGATTAATATTAATTTATGGGTTACTTAAATTAATAAGCACATATCAAACGAATGTCCAACTCTAACCTCCTCCATGATCCATAAGTTAGTCCACATACATAACTCTATAAATAGGAACATAATAATAGAAGACAAAACTCTAACCTTAGAGTGAGAAAGAAGAGCCGACACTCACTTTGTGTGTGAGGTTGATTTCGACTCTCTCCTAGTACATACATTCATTGTTCTGCTCATCGGTTGTAACTAGTAGTGGTAAATGTTACTCCTTCCGTATCCGAAAAGTATGAACTATTTTCTTTTTAATCCGTTCTTAAAAAGTATGAACATTCTAATTTTGGAAATCCTTTCTCTCTAATGAGGTGAGATCCATTCTCCACTACAAATACTTTAATTTTTTTTTTCTATCTCTCTCTTACTTTTTCAGTTATGCATTAAAACTTGTACCAAATCAAATGTTCATACGCTTTGGGGACGGAGAGAGTAGTATAAAAGAAGATGATGTTGTAAGTGATTTTTTAGTATTGTCAATAGATGTGGAACATTTTGTAAAAGAAGGGACAAACTACGACATTGTGAGCATATCAAAGGTCTAGAAAGTGGAGAAATTAAAAGTAGAAGAGGCTTAAATCTACATATGAGTTTAACGCGACCGGGTGACACTCGATAGGGGTCACACTTCACTACTTTGTTTGTTTAAAAACTTGGTGGTCGTCGATAATTGAAGTACTTGAAAATATGCATGAAGATGGTTCTAATCCGTTTAATAAATTTATATAAAAAAACAGGTGTCATTACATCATACATGTTTTAAGTTTAGATAGATCATACAAAAAGTTTCATTAATGTTTCAAGTTAAGGCTTGTTTGGTAGACTTATCATCCCTTCAAAAGACACTATTTGAGCCCATTATATTGTGTTTGATGGGCTTGAAACATGAACACTATTGCAAATTTCATATCATTCTAACACGTGACGTTTTCAGCGTCGCCGACATTTAATGCTGAAAATGCATCAAATTTACTTAACACTTCTTAAAATCTGTGCCGAGTCAAAGTGGGATACGAATTGAGGAACGAAGAGAGTGCATTTTATTTCTCAGTCAAAATTACACTTAATTATCCATTTAATACAAAATTCACATTTTTTTCATCGTTGTTAGATTCTTGATTTACTTACTCAAGAGATCGAATAATCACTTTCCAGAAACAAATACATAATTGCTTACTTGCATGAATTTCATTAATCCAAAAAACCCATTTGCTAGCTTCAATATGGACAAGTTGGTTCGCCTTGGACAACTTTATATGGATGACTTTTCGTCTACTGAATGTATGACTCTTTCCTAACAACTTAAAACTTATACTATTAATTATACAGTTGATAAAGTTGAGTTCTCTAGCATTAAAGATTTGAGAAGTCTAACAAAGATTTTGGTTTAAACATTAAGAGATAAAGCTTTCCCCTTGGTGTACCATTTAATTGAGTTGTCACTTATCCTTCTGGTTGCAACAACTTTTATCGAGATAATATTTTCTTCAATAAAACTTATTAAGAAAGATTTGTGAGAATGGATTAATGATTTTAAGAAATATCAATTCGTTGAAAACAATTATCACACACAGTGTGTCATAAAAATTGTACAGAAATATATATAATATTAAATATTTTAATAATATTACTATTATATTTTTGAATTTGATTTATTTAAATTTCAAATTTCGTCACGTGATGGGTTCAGAGCAGAAATGCCTAAACGATGCATGTAATGTGGCCAAAACAAATTAATGGACATATGAATTCGTTGTTCAATTAGTTCCACGATAGTATATAAAAACAGTAGTGATTTAGAGACATAATGTCTCCAAGTCATAATACTTTTATGGCATTTTAACATAGGTATATTTTTTATTAGAGGGAACATCTTTTTTGGTCCGCGAACTTTGCCAAAGTATCATTTTAGGTCCGTGAACTTTGAAAATATCATTTCAGGTCCATCAACTATGGGTTAATATCATTTCAAGTACTTTTTTACTATTTCTAAGTTTTTTTGGACAAAAATACCCTTAATACCTTAAAGGGTATATATTTTTAATAAATTTATCCTATACTCATAATTTTTTATAAATATCTTTACTATATATTTTTGATGAATTTTCTAAATATAATTTGACCTTCAATATTATCACTTAATTTTGTGACATGCAAGAATAGATCCTTATTTAATATTTTATTATTAAAGAAAAGTTCTTTATTCAATTTTAAAATTCTTTAATATAAAAAATTGAAGAAAAACAATTTTACTTGCATGTCACATAATTAAGTGATAATATTGAAGGTCAAATTATATTTAGAAAATTTGTCAAAAATATATTATAAAGATATTTATAAAAAAATGAGTATATGATAAGTTTATTAAAAATATATACCCTTTAAGTTATCGAGGGTATTTTCGTCCTATAAAACTTGGAAGTAGTAAAAAAGTACTTCAAATGATATTAACCCATAATTGATGGACCTGAAATGATATTTTCAAAGTTCACGGACCTAAAATGATACTTTGGCAAAGTTCGTAGACTAAAAAAGATGTTCCCTCTTTTTATTATGACTACTTTACCTAATATCATATTAAATGGATACAAATCTAATTAAGGAATATTAAATCAAATTAAATATCTTTATCGGAATGCATATTTATTGATTTGATTAGAGATAAGCTACAATCATGCTCGAAACTTTTTATATGTTTACATATCATTTTTTTCATGTTAATTTTATACTATATTATTTATTTAAAAATCATGAATTTAGATTATAAATTAGTTACTATAACAAAATACATACTAAATTGTTATTTAATAGTAATTAAAAATGTGATAACTTCATATATTATTATTTTTTCAAATAAATTTTTATCTAATCAATTGATAATTTAATTATGAGTTATTTTCTTTTTTATGTTGTACTTTTTTTATTATTACTTTTTTGTTTAATTTCTGTATGATCGTTTGAATATAGTATATCATATTTAATTTGTTTCATGGTATAGTGAATAACGCTAAGGATTCTAATATATTATAAAGTAAATATTAAATATATAGCTTTAAATTGAATAGATAAGTTAGGAACACGATTGATTTTTATTTATTTTTTTTTATTTATTTATTTTTTGGTTTGATTGTATCTATCCACAAATTACGAATTGAACGAATAAAATTTTGTAAATGAAGAATTTTTTTAAAAAGATAAATTTCTTTAAATTAAAATCATAAAATCAATTAGTATTAATATAGCATATACTATCAAATTTTGATTTTTTGGATGACATAGTAAAGTGAGCTAGAACTCTAATATTTTAGAAAGAAACAGAAAAAATATTAACTTTATACCCTTATAAGATTTTAAACAAATGAGTTAAATATTGCGATTACTTTTTAGTAGACGGACCAAAATAAATGTTACAAAAATGGAAGTATTAAATTTTTATATTTTTATAAAATTTTTAATATTTTAGAATTGTCTGTCTGTTTTACTATTACAGTTTCCAATTTTAACAAAAATGGTAAAATTCATATATATACATTTTCTTATCCTTTTCAATATTCTTTAGTTTCAGCAAGTTATAAATTTTTTTAAGGAATATGAGAAAAAGAAATAGTAGAACTTAAACGCATGCTCAATGACAAAAGTTGTGGATCCCAATTACTTTTATAATCAAATTATCCTTATCAAGATCTTAATTAATACTACTTTCACATATAAATACAGGGTCAACAAAGTACATATACAAAACTTAAATTTAATTTAATATTAAATGTAAAATAAAATTACTATTCTAACCCCATTGTCTTGGAGACGTTATGTCTCCAAAAACAAATTAATGGACATATGAATTCGTTGTTCAATTAGTTCCACAAAAATATATAAAAAAATAATATGGATCGGTGTTTTAATTTAGAGCAGTGATAAACGTAGAGAATTTCTACATACATAATTGGATATTTTAGGTATTTTCACTTCAAAATCAGTTTATTATTTTTAATTGTTTTAAAGTAGATTACTATATTACATATCTGTCCTTTAATATAATACATCCGAAAAATTTAAATTTTCAAATTAAAGATTATAGATTTGGAAAAAGATTTGCTTTTCTAATGTATATCTATTTAATTATATCTAAATCAAATGCAAATCATTATGAATCTTACAAATAGATTCCTTCAAAGCATTTCCGTCAATTAAATGTTAGTCATATAGTTGTACAGAGAAAAAGAAAAAAATATTGTTGATATAGCTTTAAAATATTAAAATCAGTCCAAAAAATTAAAAATTATACGGAGTACTATAATTCTTATAATCAAAATCGAAAACTCAATCAATATTCATACACTATCAAATTTTCATTTATTCCCTCCATCTCTAGTAAGTGATACTCCCTCCGTCCCATGCTACTTGCACATTTCATTTTCAGACTGTCCCCAAACTACTTGCACTATTTATATTTTAGTTAAAAAAAATTATGGTATTTAATTAAGATATTCGAGTTAGTTCGTGTTTTCTTTATCAAATGTTGTCTTATTGCGCTTAAAATTTTAATTAAATTACACTAATTACTCGTGTTCAAATTTACGCTGTTAAAGTGAAAAGTGTGAGTAGTATGGAACAGAAGAAGTACAATTCTTTTCCTCACGTGTATTTTGAGAAAATGATAATAAATAACTAAAGTACATTATTCTCCCACTTACTTTGTTTTTTCATCATTTAACTACTTATATTAATTTTTCAAAACACTTGCAAAAAAAATGTGTCACTTACCTTAGGATGAGTGGAGGCAAATTATAAAATACTCTATATAGCTTTAAAATATTAAATACATAAGTCCGGAACATGTTATTATTATTTTATCAAAATTTCACTGTAACGTTCTTAAAATTAAGAATTTAATGGAGCTAAAAATTTGGAAAGTGAAAAGTTAAAACAAAATTATGAAATTCTTAAATCAAAATTGTAAACTCAATTGTTGGTATCTTTAAATCATAATTTTCCAATTTTAATTTCTTCTATGATAAACTAAAATGAGTTAAGAAGTCTAATATTTTTACAAAGAAACAGAGAAATATTAAAAATATAAATTTAAAATATTAAAGCTATGCCAAAAATTAAGAGTTTAGTTAGAAAACTGAAATTTGGAATGTCAAGTAAATTGAGCTAAGGTATTTAAATAAAAAGATATTTAATATTTATTTTTAAAATAATAATTGGACAAGTTAGGAACATGTAATTATTTTCTAACAGAATTTGCCTGTAAAATTCTAAAAAATAAGAATTGAATAATATTAAAATTGAAAAATAAAGTATTAAAATTAAATAAAGTCAGAAATAGCCAGGGTATGGTTTATTTAGTATGGGATAGTAATTATAGGATAAATAATTAAATACTTAGCTTCAAATATAAAATAAAAGAGTTAAAATATATGATTTTTTTTTATCAGGGTTCAACTATAGCATCCCAAATATTAATAATTTAATGAAATTAAAATTTTAAAAGATAAAGGTATAACATGAAAGTGTATGAAAATATTTAAAATAGAATGGTATATTCAATTAGGATTTCAATAACATATCTCAAATTTTAATGTGTTACTTCATATAGTAGTTCGAGCTTGAACTCTAATATTTTATGAAGAAAAAGTTAAAATACTAACTATATAACTTTAAAATACTATATTAAATAGATGAGTTATGAACATATGATTTTTTTTTTATCGATGTTCGACTGTAACGTTTCAAAAATTGATAATTTGTAGAAATTAATCTTTTGGAAAGTAACGTATTCAAATCAGAATCACAAAATTTTAAAAAAATTAAAATTGTAAACTCAGTTAGTAGTATTAAATTTTAATTTTTTTTGCATATTATAGTAAATTGAACTAAGAAACCTAATACTAACCTAATACTTTATAAAAAAAAAAAGAGAAAATATTAAATAGAAGAGTTAAGAACATATTTTCGACTGAGGTTCAACGTTTTGTAAAAATTAAGAAGTTGAAAAATGAAAAATTTGAAAGTAAAGAGTTAAAATTAAAATTCTTAAAATCAAATAGTAAGTATTAAATATTAATATATCTCAAATTTCAGTTTGCTGCATGATAGAGTAGTGAATTGAGCTAGGACCTATAATATTTTATAAAGTAAAAGATAAAATATTAACATATAGCTTTAAATTAATATAGAAGAGACGAATTAAGAATATGTGATTTTTTTTTGGGTACAATTGCAACATTTGAAAATTTAGAATTCAAAGAAATTAAAATTTGAAAAATAAAAAATGACTATCAAAAGTATGAAATTCTTAAATATAATAATCACAACCTCAATTAGTATTAATATATTTTATATTAAATTTTAACTTGTTACATGTTATATTGAATTGGGTTAAGAATAACAAAAATTGAAATATTAACTATATATCTTAAGATAATTTGATAGATGAATTAAGAATGTTGATAATTTTTTTTAGTTGAGGTTAACGTAATGTCCTAAAAATTATGAATTTACATAAAAGAAAAATGTAAAGAATTAAATCAAAATTATAAAATTCTTAAAATCAAAATTGTAAAATTCATTAATAAATAATATATAATATGTATCAAATTTAAAATTATTTGAATTCTTTTTTTTTGGAACTTTACTTTGAACCCCGATAAAAAATAATCAAATACTTTTTTAATTCATTTAATTAACATTTTATATATATAACTAATATTTTACTATCTTATTAAAAATAAATTGAAATTTGAAAAGTAAAGGTATATACCTTATTGAAATACTAATCCATGTATTTTGGAAATTAAGATATATTTACAATTTTTATTTTTGAAAGTAAACGTATATAGTTAACGTTCCAAAATTAGTACTCTTATAAACAAATAAATTGTTTTATGAATGTAGGAGTAATTAATAAGGTATATGAACAACTTAGAAATTTAATTAAAAATAAAATACGGATATAATATAAAATTACAAAACATCATTTCCCATTCCATTGCTTCAAGATTTTAATTTGTACGTTCATAAGATTGAATAATTGATTTGTTATAGGTAGATTTATAATAGGGATAATTTAGTAAATAAACAATATAATTAATAACAAAAATAATTGAAATAAAACTGATTTTGTCCTATTTAAAAGGTAAGGGTATTATGTATGTAGAAATTTTGTACGTTTATCTTTTCCCGAGCAGTGATAAACGTAGAGAATTTCTACATACATAATTGGATATTTTAGGTATTTTCACTTCAAAATCAGTTTATTATTTTTAATTGTTTTAAAGTAGATTACTATATTACATATCTGTCCTTTAATATAATACATCCGAAAAATTTAAATTTTCAAATTAAAGATTATAGATTTGGAAAAAGATTTGCTTTTCTAATGTATATCTATTTAATTATATCTAAATCAAATGCAAATCATTATGAATCTTACAAATAGATTCCTTCAAAGCATTTCCGTCAATTAAATGTTAGTCATATAGTTGTACAGAGAAAAAGAAAAAAATATTGTTGATATAGCTTTAAAATATTAAAATCAGTCCAAAAAATTAAAAATTATACGGAGTACTATAATTCTTATAATCAAAATCGAAAACTCAATCAATATTCATACACTATCAAATTTTCATTTATTCCCTCCATCTCTAGTAAGTGATACTCCCTCCGTCCCATGCTACTTGCACATTTCATTTTCAGACTGTCCCCAAACTACTTGCACTATTTATATTTTAGTTAAAAAAAATTATGGTATTTAATTAAGATATTCGAGTTAGTTCGTGTTTTCTTTATCAAATGTTGTCTTATTGCGCTTAAAATTTTAATTAAATTACACTAATTACTCGTGTTCAAATTTACGCTGTTAAAGTGAAAAGTGTGAGTAGTATGGAACAGAAGAAGTACAATTCTTTTCCTCACGTGTATTTTGAGAAAATGATAATAAATAACTAAAGTACATTATTCTCCCACTTACTTTGTTTTTTCATCATTTAACTACTTATATTAATTTTTCAAAACACTTGCAAAAAAAATGTGTCACTTACCTTAGGATGAGTGGAGGCAAATTATAAAATACTCTATATAGCTTTAAAATATTAAATACATAAGTCCGGAACATGTTATTATTATTTTATCAAAATTTCACTGTAACGTTCTTAAAATTAAGAATTTAATGGAGCTAAAAATTTGGAAAGTGAAAAGTTAAAACAAAATTATGAAATTCTTAAATCAAAATTGTAAACTCAATTGTTGGTATCTTTAAATCATAATTTTCCAATTTTAATTTCTTCTATGATAAACTAAAATGAGTTAAGAAGTCTAATATTTTTACAAAGAAACAGAGAAATATTAAAAATATAAATTTAAAATATTAAAGCTATGCCAAAAATTAAGAGTTTAGTTAGAAAACTGAAATTTGGAATGTCAAGTAAATTGAGCTAAGGTATTTAAATAAAAAGATATTTAATATTTATTTTTAAAATAATAATTGGACAAGTTAGGAACATGTAATTATTTTCTAACAGAATTTGCCTGTAAAATTCTAAAAAATAAGAATTGAATAATATTAAAATTGAAAAATAAAGTATTAAAATTAAATAAAGTCAGAAATAGCCAGGGTATGGTTTATTTAGTATGGGATAGTAATTATAGGATAAATAATTAAATACTTAGCTTCAAATATAAAATAAAAGAGTTAAAATATATGATTTTTTTTTATCAGGGTTCAACTATAGCATCCCAAATATTAATAATTTAATGAAATTAAAATTTTAAAAGATAAAGGTATAACATGAAAGTGTATGAAAATATTTAAAATAGAATGGTATATTCAATTAGGATTTCAATAACATATCTCAAATTTTAATGTGTTACTTCATATAGTAGTTCGAGCTTGAACTCTAATATTTTATGAAGAAAAAGTTAAAATACTAACTATATAACTTTAAAATACTATATTAAATAGATGAGTTATGAACATATGATTTTTTTTTTATCGATGTTCGACTGTAACGTTTCAAAAATTGATAATTTGTAGAAATTAATCTTTTGGAAAGTAACGTATTCAAATCAGAATCACAAAATTTTAAAAAAATTAAAATTGTAAACTCAGTTAGTAGTATTAAATTTTAATTTTTTTTGCATATTATAGTAAATTGAACTAAGAAACCTAATACTAACCTAATACTTTATAAAAAAAAAGAGAAAATATTAAATAGAAGAGTTAAGAACATATTTTCGACTGAGGTTCAACGTTTTGTAAAAATTAAGAAGTTGAAAAATGAAAAATTTGAAAGTAAAGAGTTAAAATTAAAATTCTTAAAATCAAATAGTAAGTATTAAATATTAATATATCTCAAATTTCAGTTTGCTGCATGATAGAGTAGTGAATTGAGCTAGGACCTATAATATTTTATAAAGTAAAAGATAAAATATTAACATATAGCTTTAAATTAATATAGAAGAGACGAATTAAGAATATGTGATTTTTTTTTGGGTACAATTGCAACATTTGAAAATTTAGAATTCAAAGAAATTAAAATTTGAAAAATAAAAAATGACTATCAAAAGTATGAAATTCTTAAATATAATAATCATAACCTCAATTAGTATTAATATATTTTATATTAAATTTTAACTTGTTACATGTTATATTGAATTGGGTTAAGAATAACAAAAATTGAAATATTAACTATATATCTTAAGATAATTTGATAGATGAATTAAGAATGTTGATAATTTTTTTTAGTTGAGGTTAACGTAATGTCCTAAAAATTATGAATTTACATAAAAGAAAAATGTAAAGAATTAAATCAAAATTATAAAATTCTTAAAATCAAAATTGTAAAATTCATTAATAAATAATATATAATATGTATCAAATTTAAAATTATTTGAATTCTTTTTTTTTGGAACTTTACTTTGAACCCCGATAAAAAATAATCAAATACTTTTTTAATTCATTTAATTAACATTTTATATATATAACTAATATTTTACTATCTTATTAAAAATAAATTGAAATTTAAAAAGTAAAGGTATATACCTTATTGAAATACTAATCCATGTATTTTGGAAATTAAGATATATTTACAATTTTTATTTTTGAAAGTAAACGTATATAGTTAACGTTCCAAAATTAGTACTCTTATAAACAAATAAATTGTTTTATGAATGTAGGAGTAATTAATAAGGTATATGAACAACTTAGAAATTTAATTAAAAATAAAATACGGATATAATATAAAATTACAAAACATCATTTCCCATTCCATTGCTTCAAGATTTTAATTTGTACGTTCATAAGATTGAATAATTGATTTGTTATAGGTAGATTTATAATAGGGATAATTTAGTAAATAAACAATATAATTAATAACAAAAATAATTGAAATAAAACTGATTTTGTCCTATTTAAAAGGTAAGGGTATTATATATGTAGAAATTTTATAACCTGGAATAATCTTATTAATGGATATTTTCGTAATGTTGTATCCACAATTGCACGTTGTCATGTTTCACGGATCCCTGATTTCTCGCATTAAATTCTTTTCCATATAATTATATTCTTTGCATGTGCTCTACGTTGACGTTTTAAATACTTTTTTGTTTTCTAGAAAGTAATTCATCTTTGTTCTGTAATAAAAGAATTTTATGCTTTCTATCATCATTATTAGGTGTGGAGATGAATATCAAATCAAAGATCGAGAGTTTTGAATTTATTGCTTGCGATTGACCAATTTTAAGAACGTTATATGTTATTATGCTTATTGATTTTCAATTACATTAACTCATACCAATTGTGATTTTGATCAAAATGATGATATGCTAACATATTGGCCGTCATCCGTAGGAACAGTTTAGACCCCAACTTAATTTAATCACTTTCAAGCCTATTCAACCGTTTATTATGATTTTAATTTATATTTTTACTATACTTTACCCAATAATCATGAATAACATAATTTATACTACATGAATAAATGAAATGTAGGAGTTTACGACTTACATTACTCGATATATATACTTTTAAGTTTTAAAGTAAAATAGGATAAGTTTGCATGATTGCAATCACCTTGGGGGCATAGCACGTTGGACAATACGGAATTTGGGTTGTCTGGATTCACACTATCTGAATAAGAACGAATTTTAAAAAATATAATAAAAAGTGAGCTAAAAAAGTTAATAAAAAATATGTCATACTTTAAATATTAGTTTTATAATAAAATGTGAGTATAAATATGATAAGTGGAATACGGAGCGGATCCCATGCCACAAATGATATAAGTGAAATTTGACAAATTTTTAGGAATGTACGAAAATAAAAAATATGAGACAAATTTTTAAGAACATAATGAGTAATTAATATCCTCTATTTACGTAATAACATAAATATATATGCATTTAACCTTAACTTGTTGGTCCTTAACATGCGTGTCCAATGGCGAATCCAGAAGTTTGAAAATAAGGGGCACGGAATTCTAAGAGTGACTAATTGAAAAAATCACTCTAACATATTTGTACACAAATTTTCTTCAGGTTTTCACTGTGCGACAAACAATATTGTCAAATTGTCTAAGAATTAGAGTATAGAGTTTGGATCCATAATATAAGTACTGTGGAATTGTGCTCTCTTTTTCTTTTACTTTAATGAGAGTGAATATTTAAAATTTATAACGTAATTTTTTTTTAAAAATCACAGAATGATATCATTTGATGTCTTCTTAACACTTCATCTGCGCGCAGCATGAATTAGGAAATGTAGCTCCTAACTCTACTCACTCGTTTTCCATTTAGTGATCACTTAATATAACATTTGTTTAGTTTATAATTCAAACCCAAAATAAAAGTTTAATGAAATTAAATTGAATATGCAATGTATGAATTTAACTAATTGCCCAAAATAAAAAATGGTTTGATTAGTCTAGAGATTTAGTCTAAATTATACTCATTCAAATAAAGAATGTCACGTAAAGAGTTAGAAAAATATTCACTATTAGAAGAAAAATAAAAATAAATCTAGCATATTAGTATGTGAAAATTTGATAAGATTTTATTTAGCTATTGTATATTAGATCCGTACAAAAAGTATATATAAAAATGAAGTAATAAACATTTTAATTATGATAAATAAAATATACTAATTAAGGTTTATTATAATACATAAAATAAAATATTGACATTCTTCCACCTTCCAAGTAACCTAATGCTTCATGGGAGTATCTTTTTTCAACTGTTAATTTATCAAAAGTGCACCATTTTATTTTATCATTTCCCCACTCACACGGTAAGTTATTTTCTCATACTTAAAAACATTATCTTCCAAATACTTAGTAAATAGTATTATCTCAATCTGTCACTTTTTTGGACTGATTGATGCATACAATCTATAATAACAGAAATTACGTCTTATATTAACTTTATGTATGTAGAAGAATTTTGAAAACTTTAATAAAGGCGATGTTGTGCCTCAAATTAACCATTGAGAAAACGTAGAAGCAACATCATAATATAACTGTTGCAACTTGCAACCATGTTCGTGTTTTCCCAATTGCAAATGAAGAGTAACATCATATTTTAGCCCGTCCCAACTTGTTTCACAAACTTAATTAGTGCCATGATTTCCTTTTCAAGCAAACTTTGAATTCTTCAATTCTTACTAAAACTAATATATATTCTATGTAACTAATTAGTTAATTTTTTCAAACTGAAAACGAGGGGAATTTTGGCTAATTAGGGAGTCTATTAATTATTAAAAAGGTATATTGACTATTGTGAAATTTGATTGTAGAGGGAGATTGAGTACTAGTACATTCTTGGTTCCAAATACTGTGCGATTATACTTTGTTTGACTCTCTACTTTCCTGCGTTACATTTTTCTAATATTTGTTAATAACGCATAATAAAAGTTGTAGCCATCACAAAACAGTTTTAGTTAGTTGCCCAATTTAGGCAGCCCATTTTCTGATATTTAAAGTAGCATGAAGCTATAAATAGAAGCTCCTTCATCCCACTTCAAATCACCCACAAAAACACAATCCTATACTAACACACAACCTAAGAATAATGAGAATTCTTATTCTGTCACTTTTTTACTACTCTTCACAATTGGTTCTTGCAGCCAATCCCACCTACAATGTGCAATCCTATGGTGCAAAATCCGATGGAAAATCCGATTGCACCAAGGCCTTTCTGAGCGCTTGGGGCGCAGCGTGTGCCACCACGGCCGCGTCCACCATATATGTGCCACCGGGGAGGTACCTCTTGCGAAATGCGTATTTCAGTGGCAGTCTGTGCAAAAACACAGCCATAACCATACGTATTGATGGGACTCTTGTAGCTCCCTCTGATTACAATGTAATTGGAAATATTGGGAGCTGGTTGAAGTTTGAAAGGGTCACCGGAGTTTCTATCTATGGAGGAACCCTAGATGGCCAAGGGACCAAATTGTGGGCTTGCAAGAACTCCGGCAACAACTGCCCTAAAGGCGCTACCGTGAGTTTCGCATTAATTCTATATACATATACAGGGTCAGTTAACATCACATAACATATCAGTTCCTTCGGTATCAGTTTATTGATTCATGAATATTAGTAAGGTTTTGTGATATAGAAAGATATATATTTTATTTTATGAAGCCAATTGATATTAATGAATCAATGAATTGATCTAAGATCTCATATTAATATAATTCTCATTTGATCACAACTCTACATGTGTATATATCTTTTGATTTATACAATTTCGTTTGTTGGTTGCAAGTGCAGTCATTAGCATTCTACAATTCGAACAACATACGGATCAACGGTCTAGTGTCGTTGAACAGCCAAATGTTCCACATTCTCCTTGATGGATGCCGGAATGCAAATCTGGCGAACGTGAGAGTATCAGCCCCGGGGAACAGCCCCAACACCGACGGGATTCACATACATCAGTCATCTGGTGTTACCATCATCAATTCACACATCGCCACAGGCGACGACTGCGTCTCCATCGGCCCTGGCGCCTCCAACTTATGGATTGAGAACCTCGGCTGCGGCCCCGGCCACGGAATTAGGTAATATTCATCGTCCTAACTCAGATCCAGTTATATTATCATAAAAATTTTTAAAAACAGAATTGGTTACATATTGACTTTTGATGACATACTAAATTCAAAAGGGCACATGCATGGTTAGTGTCACGTGGGTGATCTATTTAATCATTGAGCTGCTAAATAAAGAATTTAAATCAAATTCAATTTTTTGCAGTATTGGAAGTCTAGGTTGGGATATGAACGAAGCCGGAGTGAAAAATGTGACTGTAAAAACAGCTACATTTACCGGAACCGAAAATGGTGTGAGGGTGAAGACATGGGCAAGGCCTAGCAACGGATTCGTTACAAATGTTGTGTTTCAACATCTAGTCATGGTTAATGTCCAAAATCCTGTTATCATTGACCAGAATTACTGCCCCGACCACCAAGCTTGTCCCCATCAGGTCAGCAAATAAACTTTTGCACTCGTTCCGAAATTGGGATTATAAATTAAAATTGTTAATTTTGGAATACTTGTAGGGTTCGGGTGTGAAAATTAGCAATGTACGATATGAAGATATACATGGAACATCCGCGACACAAGTTGCAGTAAAATTCGATTGTAGTCAAACGCGGCCTTGCAGTGGAATCAGGCTGGATGATGTGAACCTCACCTTCAGAGACAAACCAGCCACCGCGTCGTGTTCCAACGCCGGTGGCTCTGCTGATGGAGTTGTCAACCCTACCAGCTGTTTATAAGTTATTACTAATATATACCTACTGAGGCTAATTAATTAGATTATAGGGCATACTTTTACTTTTAACAAAAGTAATTAGAAAGAAATTTATGCATGACATGTAGAGACTTCATTTTACATGACATAAGGAAAAACGAAAACGCATGTGGCTGAAACGTAGCCCGGCTACGGTTTGTCGAGATAATCATTGGAGTGATGTAAAATGTGTTATCATCAATTTATAATTTATATGTAATGGTTTTACTTTGCAATGAAGGAAGCTGTATGTTTACTTTATTTTTTTGTTTTTTCTACTCCATGTTAACTGTTTGAGTTATCCGTTCTATAGTAATGAAAGCGTTTCTTTTTCGACACGAGTATTAAAAAAAATTATATTAGGTGAGTTAAGTAAATGAAGAATAAAGTGGAAAATGAAAAAGGTAGAAAGATGAAGAAAAGAAAAAGTAAGAGAGAGTAAAGTAGGTGCGGAAAAATGTGTTGACTTTTACTAAAAAGTGAAATGACTCTGTTACTATGGAACGATGGGAGTACTATTTATTAGTTTGACGATTAATATATCGCTCTTTAATACTTTTAATAAGTCTCGTTGTAATTCTTTTTTCTTACGTATATCCAGCTCGATCGTTTAATTTTTAGAGGAAGTGTGGAATTCTCACAATTTAATTGCTAGCTAGGTACATAACTAAATACGGTGGATTTGATTGGACAACTTATTTAGGAGAGCGGACACAGAAAATATTAGTAGTAAGGGTTCTACTATATATATTTTTTTCATAGTCGATAATCCATATGTATATTCTACTAACAATGAATAAAAGTTTCACTTAACTATTTTCACAATCGTGCGCCACTCTTTAAAAGTGATGATACTTTTATAAGTTTGAAAGAAAAGGAAAAATAAATTTTGAAAAGGTCAAAACGTGGCATCACGTCACTTTGGGTCAATTTTTCACTTTTAATATTTATATATTAATTTACTATAAATTTGTCATCTCCTTCCCCCAAACTGGAATAGGTGCTAACTAATTTTTTTTGGCAATTTTTTATTTTTGCTATTAATTTCAGCCCTATCTATCATTCATTCCAATGCAATTAGTTAGATCTTCGATACTATTAAATTAGTAATGGGTTAACATGATTTTTCAAAATTTTAAAAAAAATTAGAAGTAGAAAATAAGAGCATCCACAATAGCGGTTAGCCGACCGATTAGCCGATTCGCGTCGCTAGCCGGTCGGCTAGCCGAACCATTGCAACCGGCCAACTGAGAATCGGCAAGAAAATCGGCGTGGGCTAGCCGATTCGCGTACGCTGGCCGATGCGCTGGCCGCCATTGTGGCGTGCCGATCGGCCAGCGCCAATTTTGTTTGATTTTTTTTTTAATTTTTTTGAAAACCTATATATACGCGATTTTAGTTTCATTTTCATTGCACCACTTGTTTTAACGAGTTTTTTCTCTCTCTAAATTTCTGTACAAGAGCAATATCGAGCGATGGACAACAACAACGAGTCCAGTCCGGCGACAAGCGGCTCTCACACTCCCACGGTACTCGTGGGATCTGGATGGGGCCAGATGGGCGGACAGATGGGCCAAGGGTTTAACGTCCCTTGGCAATAGTTGATGGGGATGATGGCTGGAGCGCCGGGGGATGCAGGGGGGGTTGCAGAGGGGGAACCAGGGGGGTATGTCGGGCGGGGTGCAGGCGAGCGGCGGGCAGGCAGCGCCGGGGTGGGGAGGTATGTTGGGACTACCGCAGCGGAAGACACAGAAAACAAACAGGTCCTTAACGGATCTATTTAGGTGTTTATGCATTCGACTCCAATTTAATGCAATAAACATAGATCTATAGATATAACATCAAATAAACACATAATCATGCATATTCGATGTAGATTCGATTGTTACCTCTTGATCCATCATTGGATTGACGTTGCTAGCTGCACCACCCGGAGATCCTTGGTTTATCGACCACAAATCTTTCGTACTATTCCCTTGTCCTTGATCATCAATCCGTGTGGGCGGATCTTAGATAATTAATTAAATAACTTTGAATGGATCTAGGAAAAACCAATACAAACACGAAATTGTCTAGATCTAATCATATGAATTAGGATAGATCAAGAACAATAATCAAAACCCTAATTCTCCCACGTGCTAGGCACGAAAATCGAGACCAAGAGAGAGAAGGAAGGACGCGCTGATTTTGCCTCCTAGGGTTAGGGTTTGAGGTGCCTTGGATTGTATGCTAGGGTTTTCATTTCATTCATTATTTATAGTGGACCTTATTGGGCTAGTAAGGGGATCCATGGAATGACTTAAGTGTTGGGCTCACCCATTAGATAATTAACTAATTAAATCAAATGACCCATGATTTAATATATTATCAATGGAATATTATTTTGTTCCACTAAAGAATAATATTGCACTCCCACTTAAATCACCAAATTACAAATAACTTGGGTCCATTTTATTTTATAATATTTCCCGCGTTTAAGATTATCTTGATCCGTCAATTTAATTCTTTTGTCTGCTACGTGACTAGAATTAAATTAATTCTCCAAAGAGTTTTTCTAGTTTGAAACTTTATTTATTATTCGTGGAATAAATTCCAACTGCGCAGTTTTCTGAATAATAAATTCATTTTTCAAACACCTCTTGGGGATCACCCCTTAGGGATTTAATCATACCACATTGGGAACGCGAATTCTATGAAATAATATTCCAATACCTTCATGTTATTCAATTACTACCACCCAAGATATCATGAACTTGAGTTACGTACAAACTCTCACATTGATAAGTCAAAGTGGCGTATGATTGAATAAACAATATTGATATTAATTCCATAGACTAGAAAATACTAAAATTTCTGAAATATATTCTTACAGTAGATAGCAATAAAGAATACATTTCGTAATAGATTCTTTCAGTGCTTTACCACACCGGTGTTACTAATCTCGTCTTGGGTAAAAGAGAATTATCACAAACACCGCAACCGTACCAATAGGTAGTCAAAGCTTATCTAGGTTGTGAATACGTTTTTCTTCTTACTAGATCTGGCCAAGTCCCCTACTGGAAAACTCATGAGGAGATTCATCGAATTTACCTTCTTGACCTTCTTAGTAAAAAGCCTTAGACTTGTTTATCATATTTCAATAATAAACCATTATATTATATTATTTATTCTCATAATTAGGTAAACAAGTGGACGTGGCGTTTCTCGTATACATGCACAAGCTGACTGTACAAAGGCATGTACGCTCGAAGCATCTTTTAGTATACAAACCCCAACAAGGTATGCCCCAGATGCAGCAGCAGATGATGGGGATGATGTGGCAGGGAGGGATGCAGCCCGGTATGCATCCCGGGATGCAGGGGTCACCGGGGGGGGACACGGTCTATCGTCCCTCTCTTGATTTTTGACGGCTTCGTCTCACACGTCGACCCAAGTGGAGACTCAGTTCACTGGCGATGACCTTTTGTCATTGCATGAGATGGGGATCAATCTCGGGGAGCCGGACACTCCCGTTCCAGCGGGTCGGGCCGCGCCAAAGAAGAAGAAGGCCAAGGTGGTCGGCGAGTCATCGCAACCCGCTGTTGACGACACCCCGCGCGGAGGAAGTGGACGGAGGATGAGTACGCCGGCGTGGCCAAGGGGTGGTTGTCGGTTTGCGACGATCCGCTGGTTGCGAACAACCAGCGGAGTCGTCAACATGTGGGCGAAGATTAGAGCAACCTACAGGAAGAACTGCCCGCACGGGAAGGACTACAGCGGGGAGGAGTGTCGGAAGGGGTGGGAACGGATCAGGGCCGCGGTCGGCCGATTTTCGGGGTTGTACGCCAATGGCCTCCGCCAACCGACTAGTGGGCAGAATGAGGAGGACTCCCGGAGGATAGCGGAGAGTCGGTTCCCCTTGCCGGGGAAGTATAAGGAGTTCACCTTCTGGGAGTGCTATGTGTTGCTGAAGGACTCCGAGAAGTTCCGGCGGGGTGCGACGCTAGGTGGCCGAAGAAGCAGAGGCTGAACTATTCCGGCGACTACGGCGGCAGCAGCGCGGATCCCACGACCTCCCCCCGGATGCGAGGGGAGTTTCCGTCCCCTCCATCCTCTACTCGTCGCCCTTGCCCGGTTGGCCAAAAGTGGGCGCAACGGGCAGCGAGGGGAGGATCCCTCTATCGCCCCAGGAGGTCATCTCGGCACCCCCCACGCGCGTACACCTTATTCTCGCGTGCAAAAACGGAGGAACGGATGTTCGCGGTCTTCCAAGAGTGGAAGGCCGCAACCGATCCCACGGAGAAGAGGTTTCTCTACTCGATGCTCGAGAACATGCGGGTGGATTTGGATGCCTCGAGGGCACTGGTGGGGGATTCAGACGCGGGCTCAGATATCCCGGGTGGCGGCGGCGAAGGCGGCGGCGACGAGGAGTAGAGATCGGCGGGGCTCGTGTGTGGAAGCCCCTTTTTAAAAAAAAAAAAAAAAAAAATTCATGTATTTTTTTTTATCTATGTACCTTTTTTTTTAATGAAATGAATGAATTTTTCCGTATATGTCTCGTAAATTTATTTCCGTAATTTAATCGTAAATTTTATTCCGTAAAATGTAGTGGTTTTTGAATTATTTTTATTGCGGCTGGCCTATGGCTGGCCTATTTGAGTAAATGCCGATGTGGCAGGTGGATTTTTAGTGCTGATGACGTGGCAGGGAGAGAGAGTGGCTGGCATATGGCTGACCTATTTCTATTTTGGATGCTCTAAGAGCATCTCCAATGGTCGGCTAGCGACCGGCTAGCCGATTCGCGGCGCTGGCCGATCGGGCTAGCCGAACCATTGGAGGCGGTATTGTTGGCCTATTTAGCATTGGAGATGCTCTAATAATAATAATAATAATTGGACAGGGGCTTAAGCCCTACCCTTGTCCCGTGTGTGTCCGCCCCTATTTAGTCATGCTTAAGTTACGCCGGTTAAGCTAAACTGATATTTCCTTAATTAAGCATGTGTGTATATTGTGTGCAAAGTCTAGACATCGTGGTGTATTATTTGGCATAACATATATACTCTTACACTACAAAAAATATCTAGCACCAAATTGCTCGATAAAAGGCAAAATTATTCGGTGAAACAGTGGACATCGAGTACTTTCCGAGTACGCAAGTGCTCGGCATTTGCCTCTTAAGAATACTTCCACGCACTTTTGGAGTAATAGTCAATGCTGATCAACATTAAATTGTCGTCTTAATGTGAGCGCCTGTGGTGCTTAGAGGTCGGAACTGCCAAGCACACTGATCTTCTCAATATTCACCATTCAGTGCTCGATAGTTTAAAGATTTCCACGCACCATTAAGTGTTCGACATTGTTCTAGAGTTCTAAAAAACATAGAATATGACCACACTAAAAGTGAATAGTATATGTTACATTAAAACGGCCATGTTATGCTTCTGAACACACTTTTTAAAAAAAAAATCTAAATAAGGTTTAAAAAATTTCAAATGACATAAAATAAAATAAAATTATTTTAAAACTCATTTGAGTTTGAAATGCTCTAATTCAATTCTTAGCTTTTTTTTTTCTTTTGTTCGATTTTTCACTAAATAGGCTCGTCATATGCTCCGTCAACATCGATGTTTGTTTCTTAAAGAGCTGTGATCACATAACCCATATTTAGAGTGATAAGTGATATCCATAATAACCATATAAAAATCATACTTGTAAGCAAAAAAATAATATTTCTTTAAGCATGTAAAAATAATGATGCTTGTACTCAATAAAATTATCATATTCTTTCTACATGTATAAAATGATGCTTGTATTCAATAAAATTATCATATTCTTTCTACATGTATAAAATGATGCTTGTATTCAATAAAAGTAAATTCTTTCTGCACGTATAAAATGATATATTTCCTTCATAAAATGATAGTTTCAAGATGATAAGAATTCAACATATAATGATATTTTAACAAAAAAATACTTCTTCTGTGCGCAAAATATTGTCCATGTTTGACTCGGTGCGGGTTTTAAGAAATATGAAGAAAAATGAGTGGAAAAAGTTAATGGAATGTAGACCCCACATTTATATACTCCCCCCGTCTCACAATAATTGTCATTATTTATTTCGGTCCGTCACACAATAATTGTCACACTTCATTTTTACCATAAATGGTAAGTATGCCACCACATTCCACTAACCACTTCACTCACATTTTATTATAAAACCAATATAAAAAAGTGGATCCACATTCCACTAAATTTTCCAACTAACTTTTCTTTACATTTCTTAAAACCCGTACCCATAATAAGAGTGACAATTATTGTGGGACGGAAAATGTGAGTGTAATGAGTTGGTGAAAAATATGATCCATTTACCAAAAATGAAAAACAAAATAAAGTGGACAATATTTCAAGAACGATGGGAGTACATTTCCATCATAAAATGATAAAGAGTTATTATGCTTATCACCCTAATTATATTTCCATCATAAAATGACAGAGTTATTATGCTTATCACCCTAATTATAGTTATCATTCTAACTTTTATTGAAATTATTCTATGCTCGAGTAAGTTATTGATAAATAAGTTTGTTAAAATATTATACATTATATTATGATAATGCCCTTAGCTTAAAACGCAAACTCAGAGAAGGCAGTTTCCGATTGAGCCTAATGAAGTCCACAAACATAAGAAGGCCCTAGAAAAATCATTCATAATATTAATATATAAACCCAAAAAATCACGGTTAGCAACGACTTAGCATTAATATATAGCTCCATTGCATTAAGGAACTGTCTCATTATAAATGAACTAGTTTTAACTCCTCATCACAAAGAACTCTTCAACTCATCACCAATCCCCAAAACTACCACTCCCAAGATAGATCTCAATGGAAAATCCCATTGTTTTAATTTTGTTAATGTTTCTAATTCTACCCCAATCATGGGCTTCTCAGACATGGTACAATGTGGTCGATTTAGGAGCAAAGGGTGACGGCGAAACCGACTCCACCTCCGCCGTCGCCAAAGCATGGAGACAAGCTTGTGCCTCCACAAAACCCTCCACCATTTACATCCCCCATGCCAGATTTTTTCTTAGGAATCTCCACTTTAATGGTCCATGCAACAATCGAGCTATCACCATCGCCATTGCCGGCACCCTCGTCGCTCCGCCCGACTTCAGCGCCGCCAACTGGCTTCTCTTCGAGAGCGTCGACGGCCTCTTCATCCGCGGGGGCACCCTCGACGCCCGCGGCGGTAGCTTGTGGGCCTGCAAGAAATCCGGCAGAAACTGCCCTCGTGGTGCTACGGTATGTGCTTCACTAATTCTTTTTTTTTTATTTATTTAATTTATTTCGAATTATGATTATATTTAAAGATCTAATGAGAACAATAGAAATTAACTGCCATAGAAATTGCTGATATAGTGGAGGGGTCACGGTTACTAGAAATTATGTACGGATGATCATTAATCAGATGTGATTGATGATTGATTTTATGAGAAGATGGATTTTTGAATATTGGGCTTTAATTAATCTCATGATGTGCAGACATTAGGCATTACGAAATCGAAGAACATTGAAATAAGTGGATTGACATCCCTAAATAGCCAAATGTTCCACATAGTGATAAATGGATGCCAAAATGTGAAGTTACAAGGCGTCAAAGTAACGGCGCCGGGAAATAGTCCCAACACCGATGGAATCCACGTTCAGCTCTCCATGGGCGTCACCATTCTGAATTCCGTAATCAGCACCGGAGATGACTGCGTTTCCATAGGGCCGGGCGCCGCCAATTTGTGGATCCAAAATATCCTCTGCGGTCCGGGCCATGGCATTAGGTCAATTCACATCCGATATGTTCGTTCCATCTTTTTTTTTACTTTGTCTCGTAATTAAATTTTATGTATATTTTATCGTTATACACAGTATCGGAAGCCTAGGCAAGGGTCTCGAAGAAGCCGGTGTACAAAATGTGACGGTTAGAAGTGTAAAATTTGACAACACACAAAATGGTGTGAGAATAAAGACGTGGGGGAGACCAAGTAAAGGCTTTGTGAGAAACGTCTTTTTTGGGCATGTCACAATGAACAATGTCCAAAATCCCATTATCATCGACCAAAATTACTGCCCAAATAATCAAAATTGCCCAGGACAGGTCAAATAAATACCTTTATGTTGTTATTGTTTCATTTGTGTGACATGTCCTAAATTGAATTGCTTGTGACTTAGGTATCGGGAGTCAAAATTAGTGATGTGACTTACCTAGACATTGGAGGCACATCAGCAACTGAAGTTGCTGTGAAATTTGATTGTAGCAAGGCTAATCCATGCCGGAAAATCCAGCTCAAAAACGTTCGTTTGAGTTACAAAGACCAACGGGCTCGAGCATTGTGCTCCAACGCTGCGGGGACGGCTGCTGGCCGGATCGAACCATCGAGCTGCTTATACTGATGATTCCAACTGTGGTGTAGTTTGGTTGAGAGAGGCTGTGGTGATTTTATGTTCACCTGGCCTTGCACGTTTTAGTATCGTTTTAATTGAAGTTCTCCACCAACTACTTTACTTTATTTAAGTTATGGGTATTATTGGAACGGCTGATGATTTTAATTGGTTATTTTATAGAGACGGAATTTTGTCATGGCAACTTTAGTTTTTGTTATTATCCTAGTTATTAGATATTTTTGGACTTAAATTGTCGACATATTTATTTGGGACCAAAATTATTACTCTCGGGGTCCAAATTTGAGGTATTTTTCGGTGTCAGCATAGTGCAACATGACGTTATAATTATTGGTAGAACAAGAGGTATACTCACAATGTATATAATTGTTGTTGTTTGAAATAGCATCGGACGTCAAAAGATCTGATATTGTTGGAAAAAATAATTGTGATGCTCCTTTTTTCGACTAAGCATCTAAACGCCAAATAAATTGCATATAATATCTCTTTTTACATATTTATATCGCTACAGAATGATTTGCATCTTACTATTTCAATAATTTTTAGGTATCTTTATTTAAAAAACTCAATGAAGAAAATCATTTTAGATAACAAAGAGTATATCGTAACCTGCTATGTTAACACTTCATCCGTTCCATGTTACTGAATCACTTCTTTTAGATACAAAGATTAAGAAAGAGATGTTCAATAATAAGTAAAAAAGAATAAAGTGGGCGAAAAATTATAATAAGAGAAATGAAGAAAAAATAAAATAAGAGAATTCTTAAAATAAAAATAACTCAATTATTTTAAAATTTACCTAATTGAAAAATGACTTAAGTAAGAAGAAAATGAGTATCATTTGGCGTAAATGGTGGCATATACCGTCTCTAACTATTCTTGAGTACGACCCTTGTGTCAATTTTCTTCCTCTAATTATGTTTTCAGTTTTATACTCAAAACGTCTCATTTTATTTTAGAGGTTCAACTCTAAATAATATATTTTTGAAATAGAAATATTACTTTTTTTGAAAAAAAATTCTTTCTTATTTCATCAATTTTTCACTTCACTAACAAATAATAGAGTGAATGCGTCTGATATTATGGCAATGGAGATAGCAGTGGAGAGACAGATGAGTCCCTGCGCGGCCAGGGAATTTGGGGAAGGTGAAAGAGTTTATTCAGAAATTGGAGAGTGTCAAAAATTATGTGAGAGATTTGGTGTTGAAGCAGAACCAAGAAGGTTATGTTGCTGCAGAGAACGGTTTTGGGGGAGTTCTTGAAGCTGAGACTTCTTCAGTTCCTGCCAATAAACATTCCATGTGGCTTCCAAGCAGGGCTATCTTGGTAAAAATTTGATCTTTAGCTCAATTGTGTTTTAAGTGCTGCTCATTGTCCAATCGTTTGAAACTAGAAGAATGTGCTACTCAGATTTGATGCAGCATTGCTTTTCTCTGCTTCTTCTTAAGAAATTATATGCTCTCTCCATGATATGGTGTCTGCTTGCATTTGTTTTCGTTCGAATATGGAATATGATGATATCGTCGATTAATTTACAAAATGTGAACTATAGTTTATTTAGATTCCACTACCAGAGGCTTGAGAACCTTTTGGGTTTCTGATCTGACTTTAAACACCAGATAATTTTTAGTGTTATAGAAGGATTTGAAGGTATTCATATTAATCTTCAAGATTGATTGAAATGGATTTGTTTCTGTTGACAGATAATTTTTCATCAGGCCTATATGCAAATTGCTCACTCTATATTTTTAGTTCTTCATTGATGTCTTATTTTTTATTTTAGCTCATAGCAAGTAATCGGATTAAATTCATTGGCATTCAATAACTCTTCTAGTAAGTAGTAACCTAGTGGCCTTATTCTTCTTTTTTATTCCTTGAGTACATGATTCTGCGGTTCTGCCATTGCTTTTCATAGGCTGGCACTTACTTAAAACCACTCTATATTGACCACCCAACAAATCAAATTAGGCGTGCTATGGAGCTCGATAAATAGCTGAGCTTCACTTATACTGAATCTTATTTTCTTATTGAATTAGGCGTGCTATGAATGTTCAAATAGGCTCTTTCAGGTTGCCATCGTTTTCTTGACCTTTTCCTGACCATCTTCTGTTGGATAAACAACAATAACTCGGAAATGAATCTTATTTTCTTATTGAATCAAGATTGATCTCCACTGATTTGGGGTAAACAAAATCATCAACCTGTTAATGCTCTGCTTTTATAATTGATGAGAACAACTTTCGTGTGAATCTGCAGAAGGAGTTTCTCCGTTTCTTCCCCAGCCTGGTTATGTCGACAGTAACTGCCCAGGGGCACACTGGCGTGGTAAATTTTCTTTTGGGAACTGATTCAAACCTAGCTAAGAATGCTTGAAACAATAGAAAGAGTCTGCTTCACACTGCGGCAAGAATCGGGTACTTGGAAGTGGTGAAGCCTCTGCTGGATAAAAATAAAAAAATCGGCTTTAAAACTGATACAAAAGGTCAGACAGCACTACACATGGCCATCGAAGGGCAGAATGTGGAGATTGTAAGAGAGCTCATAAAACCCGACCCATTATATGTTGAAGATAACAAGCGAAATACTACACTTCACATAGCAACAAGAAAGGGGCGAAATCAGGTCTATAAGCTTCCTTCTCTCATAGTATGATCTGACTGATATTCGGTTCAAATACAAATGTTGATATATGGTACCATATCTTTGCAGATGGTGCAGTGTTTACTATCCGTGGAGGTGACCAACGTGAACTCGACTAACAGTGCTAGAGAGACGCCTCTAGATATCATAGGGAAGTTTGGAACTCCGGAGCTAGTCACCTTATGAAGGAAGCGGGAGCCATTTATTCCAAAGATCAAGGGAACCCCCCCCCCACTTCAGCAAAGCAGCTCAAACAGACGGTTTGTGATATCAAGCATGACGTCCAGTCCCAACTCCAGCAGGCCTGTCAGAAGAGGTTCAGGGTACAGAACATTGCAAAGAAAGTGAAAAGCTTTAAATCGAGGGTCTCAACAATGCCATCATTTCTGCCACTGTCGTTGCTGTTCACATTGCTACTATTGCTTTTGCTGCTATATTCACCGTGCCTGTTCAGTATGTTGAGGGTCTACAGGAAGGTTTTCGGTTGGGGAAGCTCACATCGGAAACAAAGCAGCTTTCATAGTATTCATTTTGTTTGGCAGTGTGGTCTTATTCATCTTCCTGGCCGTGGCTGTTGTACAAACATCTGTTGTCATGATAGAGCAGAAGGCCAGGAAGCAACTCATGTTTGTCATAAACAAGCTCCTGTGGCTGGCATGTCTCTTCATATCTACATTGTTGTTGGAACTCACCAGCAATGGCTTGCATTATGTGCTACTGTGATTGGTGGTACGATTATTTTGACGACAATTGCCTCCATGTGCTATTGTGTGGTTTGGCATAGGCTGGAATACTCAAGGATGAGAAACGTAAGTACTCTTTCCCGTTCCTTGTCCCTGTCTATGGTATCCGACCCTGATATGTACAGTGCAAGATATAAACGGATGTTTGTCATCTAGACCACATTCATATTCACGAGATATCTCTAGAGGAAAAAAAATGGCTCATCAAACGTGATTGTAAGTACTACGAACCACCTGATGTTGGCCTCAGCTCAGACATAAACATATATCTTATGTCACCTTGCATATCGAAAGTTCCACGCTTCTATGCACTGTGGTAGAGAATATTGAAAGTTCTAAGTAGGAGCTATCAGTCTACCATAAGCTGATATTAGCTATATTTTGGTAATTGATGTTACCTATATTATTTGGTACATGTGTACAACATATTATCAGAAATAGGAAAGTCTGATTTTGAAGTCCTCATTTGTTTGTTCATCGTATATATTCCTCATCAAAATCTGATTACATGCTTCATATTACTGAGATAGCCACCCTCTTGAGAAATTGGAAAATGATTTTCTACTAATAGCTAGGTAACTATGTACAATTTTACATGCTGACTGTATGCATCGGCAAGCCTGGGGAGAGTGGACGAGAGTCTTGGTAAATTGAGGTTTGTCTTAATCTACATCAATGTTGACCTCCTCTGTGGGAACCTCCATGTTTCTTGGAAGTATTCCGTTTTGGTTCCATGGAAGGTTGAGCTGCGGGGACAATAGCCAAAGGAAGGTTCCCAGAGAAAATGTGGCGTACGTGTACCCGGTGAGTTCTTGGTTGTGCCGTGCAGCTTCCTCTTATATTTACCAGCAAGATCACCTCTTTATCTCTGGTGTCTTCAGACCACCAGCTTTGAGGGACTCCATCCACAAACTCCTCGGACGTGTGGAACTCCTCGTGATGCACGGCCACCTCTGTAACTTGATCGGGTGCGATCATGCCAGCTGCAGGAGTGACCTACACGAATCTCAGAGTATTCAAGTTTCCACTAGATACAATCACAAATGGAGATATGAGAATGAGAGATGTACCTGAAGCCATCTCGGAAAACCAAGCGAGGCTCTAGGGCGGTAATCAGATGTTACCTCGTTCTCGTTGACGGTGGTCTGACCTTGGCATAGGATTTCATAGAAGGCAGAGTGTTCCATGCTTTGGTTTGTGATGTTGAAGCTGATGGTATCTTGATTATTGAGTATTATCATGTTGGTGTTGAGATTGGTTTCAGGCACAAAGCGTAGTGCTTGGAGGTGTGGTCTAATTGATTCATTCGACTCAAGAATCTTTCCGAACTCCTGCCTCCTCACTGATCTATCAACGTGAGCAATGTCTATGTTAAGCTTGCATCGCACCGGCTTGTGATCGCTTTCAGTCACATCCATACGTGCCTCATACCTTTTTAAGAGAGACAAATATGAATGGCGATGAATGCTTTGAAAGAATAATAATATGATGAATGAAGAAATAAATATGCCTACTGGAATATGGAAGCCACAACGGGGCACTCTAAACTGCATTCATCTGCCGGATTTGATCTGTTATCGCGATATAGAACTCTGTCGCACCAGGCTGGGATCCTTTTCTTCTCACCCGAATCATAGCCTTGAATGGAGAAAGATGTTAGTCCCGATGAAAGAAACCGATATATAAGAAATAACCAACACGTTACCTCCTAATCCTGGTTTTCCTCTTTCGAACTTGTAGGTGGGTGGAAACCTAACAAGTGCCTCACGCATCCCTTGGAAGACTTTACCAGCTTTCATCTCTGCCCGGAGCTGGTCTTTCTCCCGAAGCCAGTCGAAACTTCTTTGAGAAACAAAGTCTCTTGCCTCGTCATATGATATGCCAAAGAGACGGTAGTTGAAATCACCAAAGAAGATGACCATATCCGCTTCAGCAAGATCAGGCTTGCCATCATCAGGGCTCTTGTCACTCTTTTGTGATTAGAAAAAGAAAAGGAGTTGTAACTTATTTCCAGAAAACAAAGAAATGATTAAAGAGAATTAGGTATGATGATGCATATACATTGGAGGTACGAGGCATCTGAGCGGCTGATGACACACCGGCTGCATCCGTGAAAACAAAACAGTTAAAACAGGCGTGTGTAAGAGAAGATAGTGATGCAAAGCTTGGTGGTACCTGCAGAGTTGTTGAGCAAGTTTGATGATCTTGTGAATGTCATGTTCCGGAATATATGATCGAAATCGGAATTCCTCTTGTTCACTGCATCCAAATGCGCCGCCAAATGGCAGTTAACGAAGCACATTATCCGGTCATACACTCTCAGTCGCAACCCTACTCCTCCCTGCACCACATTTATTATATCTGAGATGAATCAAACCTCACTTCTACCAACCAAAATAACTAGTTACCTTATTACCAATCGCTCGACCCAAACCACATGCGACTGCTGAAACGTCAAGATCCCCAGCGTGGCTCCGGAGAGTCTTCCTCACCCTGAAAAGACCTTGTCACTTCAAATTCAAAACAACTGTTTTTGTTTTTGTTGTATATATGAAGACCAAACAATACCAGATTGCTATCATCAACCCGGCTAGCTGGCGAGACCCCACACGTTCAAAGGTATTTTCTTCGTCTAAGGCCTTACCGATGTGATCTTGCCACCATTGCCCAATAGTACTTCCTTCTAGCCCTACCTAAAATGGATGGCTACTATTACAAGAATATACAACAAATCAACAACAAATATGTATTATGTTAACTTGGTTTCTTTACAGTTTCTTTTGCAGCTGACATTGCAAGAAAACCGGCTCCCATCTCCACTTCCTGTAGGCCTACAACAACAATGCCCACGTCTGCTACAGAAGACCCCAACCACGACATGAGGGCCGCGTGGGAGGCTCTACCTTGGCCAACATTCCACGTCCCGACCAAAATCCTCAAATTCTCCAGCCTCGTGTATATGATCTCCCTATCAGATAGCTGCATTCGTAGTATGTCATCCACAGGCGAGGGTGAGGAGACGTGCCATCCACGTATGCCTCCATGAGTCGCCAAGCTGTACATGCATCCATTGCCAACAACCAACTTTATAACCGGCCCATTATGTGTGACCCAGCCGGCTAGTAGATTCCCTTCTAGGTCAATGATCTGCACCATTCCGCTTACGTATCCGATCCATACCCGTGCACCATAGCAGCAAAAACACAGGATGCCACAAGGGTGGTGAGTGTACTCTTGCAGACGGTTGCCATTTCCATCCCACTGGATGAGCGTGCCGTTTGAAGAGCCTGTCCAAATCATTCCATCGGATGCCAGTACTATGGCCTCTGTTCTCTTTCCATCCTCAGATGTCCCGCTTCCCTTTGCTGCTCTTCTGACAGCATCCGCAGCTCCCATGATGGCATTACGTGAGCGCTGCAAGAAGTTAGACTTCTCCTTCTTCGACTTGGTCACAAGCTTAACATTTGCCTCATCTTCAACCTGTTGTTCTTGGGATGATTTCTCCTCGGGGCGATTCTCTGTCTGACCATCCACGGTGAACACTTTTATAAGCTCCCTTGTACGAGCATCCCTGGTTCAAGAGGCATAATCAATTTTATGAGTGTTAACAATAACTTGTCAAGAAATCAAAATATTCCTAAAAAAGGTACCATAAGGAGAAGGATGATGAACCAACAACCCAGACTTTGGCATGGACATGATCACACAACAAAGCTTTGATATCTGAAGAAGAAATGCTACTCGCGCCATTAACTGTAACATTGCTCTTGAGGTCAATGCAGGAGCGCTCCACCAACAGAGTAGCCATGTGTTTTTCCTCGGCTGAGAGAGAGAGCGATTTCTCCACAGCTTCCCATGGCCAGACCCTTATAGAGCCGCCCTCGGATCCTGTCCATATATCACCTACATGACAGACATAAGAGAATAGTTTAAGCGGACTGTTACTAGGAGTAAATGTGATTTTGACATAAGAGAACTAAGATGCTACCATAAGAAGAAACGTCCATGGAAAGAACGGGGCCTCGATGTGCCTGCCAACAAAAATATTCTCTGAAGCTATTCTCGTCGGAGAAATTGAGGTCCATCTTCCATGATCTGATTTTACCATCTTTGTGGCCACTCCAAACCAGCTTGCACCCTTGATCAACAATGAGGCATGTCGTCGGGGGTGTGCTTGCTGATTCGTAGAACGGTGCAGCATCCTCGTCGCCTCTTTTTACTCTGCCACTCGTTCCTATCCCGGGCTTATATGCATCTGCATAGTTCCATACTCTCACCCCTGATTCCTGGCCTGCCCACAACTGTGCTTCTGTGCTTGTGATTGTCCTTATAAACTTCCCCACCTATACATAATCAATCCATGAATTCTCTTGGTACCATGCTTGTTATTAGTATCCAAAACAAATACCTGAGTTTCTCTCAAGGGATGAGGGCGAAGCTCGATGCAAGGTGGGCGGTTGGGGTTGACGGGAGCTCTACTAGGCGCCTTGAATAGACCGACACCGCCACCATTACCCATAAACTCCATCAAGGGCTGATGCGGGTCATCACCGCCTCCGCCTCCGTCGACCTCAATCCTCTGGTTATCAACATTGGCTGCATTGCCGGTAACAGTAGAGTAGGGATAAAAATCGTCTTCTTCGGAGGAATCGTTGCCCCCTTGGTGGTGGTTCGAGATGCGGTTCTCGTCGAGGCTGTGTTTCCGGAGCTGGTGCTGGCGCTTGTTGGTGCTGTGTGGTGCCGTGTTCGTCCTCAGCTGGTGGCTGTAGGACTGATTCTTCCGGCGCGGAGGTGAGGTGGATACCACCGCTAGCATGCACCTGTCGTCCTCGTCCTGTGGAGGCGTGGCATCTTCTTGGCATCTCTCCGCTGTCTTAATATTATGCTTTTGGACAAGTTTAGTTTTGCTAGCTTGTTCAATCCTGCCCCTGTTGTCTTCTTCCAACCTCTCATTCGGATTCCGACTATTGTCTTGCTCGCACTTGTCGTTCGTTTTGGCGTTGTGTTTTCGGGTCCGGTCGTCTCCTTGGAACTTGTCATGCGCTTTAGTTTTCTGTTCTTCGAATTTGGCGTGGCTTTTGGCTGCGTGTTTCCCGGTAAGGGCTTTTCGAGATTCTTCGTCGGATTTGTCTTTGGTTTTGGAGTCGGATTTGTCTTTGGATTTAGAGTTGTGTTTTCGGGCGGGGGAGCTTCTTTTGTCTTCTTTGCGGGTCCTCTTCTCTTCTTCTTTGCGGGTCTTTTTGTCGTCTTCTTTTCGGGCAGGGTGCCTTCGATCGTCTTCATTGGATCTGTCATTCATTGTTGTGGCGCCTCTCGTGGTGTCTAGATGGAATATTGATTCTTCATTATCGTCGTGATGAATGCATTGATGGAGATAGTTTTAGATCCATGAAACAGTCAAAATGAGAGGGAGAAAGAGTGAAGAGAAGAGTGTGTGAGAGAGAGCATGGAGGGTGATGATGGTGGCAAAGGAAGAGCGGGAAGATAGGCGAAGAATGTGGACTGACATTCTCATTCACCAAGCTTCACTTTCTATTTTCCTTTTTTGGAGCTAGTTTTTTACTCCTCATAAATTTTCTTTTTTTTGGTGGCACAGAATAATAATCTTTTTAGTGTTTCATATTTCAATGAATACATTGTTTCAGCGTTGTTTTAGGTAATTACGTTACGTATTTTTGCAAATAATACAGTCATAATCCACAGGACTTGAGTAACATATTCATTGCAATACTCAAATAACCCTTTAGAAAGTCATTATGACTTGGAAACTTTTTGTAAATACCTATTCTATACATGGAAACTCAAATATTACTATCAATAAATGAATATAAATTTAAACCCACCTAGTCTACTCAAATACTACTCTGTCTCAGAAGAATATGAGTCATGTTTTTACATATAAGTTCTATAATAAAATGTGAGTGTGAACGAGTCAATAAAATATAAAGTCCATTCCCAAAACTAGTAAAAATTAAGTGTAATAAGTATTGGCGAACAGACTAAAAAGAAAACTAGTGAACTCAATAGGACTCAAATTCTGTACAAGGAGAGCTCCAACAATACTCCTAAGTTTTTCAATTTCTTTTACTCCGTAGGATATTCCATATTATTGAATTAACGTTAACAAGAAGTAGATATATTTCATATGTCATGGAGAAACCTCAACACAAAAACCACTTGTGGAGTATTGTATAACATACAGGAATGGTTTCAAAAAGTAACACATCATGATTTTTAAAGATCCCTAAGCTATTGGCGGCAGACCATAATATTCACATCAATATATTACATGTGATAAAATCTTAAATAGAATTGAATTTTTTATAATACATATATTTACTATATTCGCTCTGTCCGCCAAAACCTAACACATGTTGCTATTTCGGATAGTCCACCATTCAAAGCCACATTTACCTTTTTTCATTTAACTCATTACATGCATTCTACTATAAAATTAATATATAAAAACAAGACCCACATTCTATGAATTTTTTCACTCGTTTTCTTTATAAAATTAAACAATTTTTTAAAACATATGCCGAATTATAACGTGTCTTTAAATAGCGGACAAAGAGAGTACCTGTCAAGACACCGTTTCCCTACTTCATTAGCTATCAGTTAGTCCTTTTGAATATTCAGACATCAATTGAAAATACTGATGAAAATGAGATGTCTCCTAACTAGCCATGAATCAGTTAATCATTGTAATTAGTTAGCCATAATATAATTTGGGTGTGTTTTGCTCCACATTGATATTGTAGCCAATATTATTTGTGAGATTGGCAATGTCTTATTTGGGTGTATTATATAATCCATCCAATCACGATTAAATGTCTCATATCTGATTGGGTCTCAAGAAATGGTTTGATTTTATAAAATAAGGTGGGTAAAAGAAGTTAGTATAATATGAGACCTATTTTTATATATTGATTTTATAATAAAATGTGAGTGGAATGCATTAATGGAATATATGGTTCACTCACCAAATATTATAAAAATGAAATGAGATACTTATTGGCGGACGGATAAAAAAAAAATGAAATATTTAATGGCGGCTAGAGGTGGAACATAGTTATCTAAAAGACCCTGTAGGTTTATGACATGTTTGACTCAATTACATCAATTAAATTACAGAGCACTAATTATTCAGATATAGTAATCTTGAAACCATCTTGGTGGAAAGTTGTGGCTAAACAGTCGTGAGTTGAGGCCGCTTTTCACTAGATGTTGCCGGCGCCGCCGTTCCATTTATTACATACTTTATCAGTCCTGGAATGTGAATTTCTTCTAAATACTTTTTCCAGTTGATATTCTTCACATCCACTTGGAAATTAATTTGCTCCTCCTTTGACATTTCTTCAATTAACTTCTGTGTATTTCCTGTGTGGAACCTAGAACAAGTAATTTTAGGTTAAATTTGGATGTTATGAAAGACATCAACACGTGACTAATTACCATATGAAATTTGATTTTTGTATAATTTTAAGTTTTTATGATTAAATGATAAATTTGCATGGTCTAAAGATTGAAACTGGTTCTTAATTTATACATTAATGGCAAGTAATATGCTAAAAAGATATTAACTTTGTCCACATAACAACAATATTTTTAATACAAGTTTTAATGCAAAATTGATAAAATTAAAAATGAGATACGGAAAACTAGTGGTTGATGAAAATGAGAGACTAAAATTAAGATGAAAAACTTTATTATTTTTTAATACCAGGTGTACTATTATACTCCCTCTGCCCTACATTAGCTGGCATACTTTGACCTGACATGTGTTTTAAGAAATGTAATGGAAAGTGAGTTGAATGAGTTAGTGGAATGCGAATTCTACATTTACATATTAGTTTTATAATAAAATGTGAGTCTGAATGAGTTAGTGAAATGTGGGGTCTATTACCAAAAATAATAAAAAGTAAATGCGACAAGTCTGACGGACGGACCGAAAAGGAAACTAGTGACAAATAATGACGGATGTAGGGAGTACCAACGAATGCGCATAGGTAATAGGTGATAGGTCCATACCTGGCTTTGAGGAATGTTGCGAATTCATACATCTTACAAAGTTGCTCAACATATTCAACTTTGGCATTGTACTCTCGAATCCTCCTTGTATCTTCACCAACTTTGCATCGTTTCAAAATTTCATCTCTTGTGCATTTGGAGAATTCATCAAAATTATCGAAAATTTCTACTTTTGTGATATGTGATTTCTCACTTCTCAAAGGTGTTGTTTTAAAGTATTCATATAGATATTCAAAAAAGTCGAATACTGTCATAGGATTCGAATGACTAGATGCGACATGGTACACACTGGGTTGTTGCATATCTCTACTTGCGTGCTTTGCAGTTGCGGCAATTGTCGTATTTGCTACTAAATCCACCGGTATCTGACAAAAACATATACACAAAGGGGGTGTTCGGTTGGCAAGACTAAATCTCATGATTAAACATGTATCATGTTTGGTTCATAAGATTGACCCCCTCAACTTAATCCTAGATGGATAGTCTCATGATAATTAGTCATAGCCTCCCCCCTCCAACTAAAATAATCCTACAACTTAATCCTAGATGGATAGTCTCATGACAATTAGTCATAGCAACCGAACGCCACCAAATTGTAAAAGAAATTGATACAAGTGTGAGGCCTCTAGAACGATTTGGTCATTATCAAGAGCAATTCGGTATCTGAAATGACTATATGCGTCATCTAACTAAAACTAAAATAAAAATGAAATAAAACACTCCCCCGTCTTTTAAACAATGAATTTTTTTGAAACGATATGAGTTCTAATGCATAATTGGTAAAGTAAGATAGAAAAAAAAAATGATTGAAGTATAACGAGTCACATGACCTCATTGGAGATAAATGTTTCCTAAAAAAATATATATACTCCAAAGTAGTACGGAGTATATTTTTAAGAGACGAACTAAAATGAAAATAGTTTCTTTTTTTAAAGGATGGAGTAAGTATATAGTACTTACAAGATCCAAAGGTGCTTGAGGATTTGAACAAAAAGCTGGGATAAGTCCTTTCCCATAACTTTGGATCACTGGATCACACATCCTATAATATGCAACAATTAAATGTATATGTACAAGATCGATAAAAGAAACGAATACGAAATTAAAAGAGTATATATATATATTATATGGTAGTGATAAAAAAAATAACTAAATTCTCATGCATAACCAAATAATCAATCATACACAGGTCATTTTAAGATCGTTTTAGTTCATACGAATATGAAAGTCATTTTAAGATCGTTTCAGTTCATACATACCTCATTCCTTGTATCCAACCGGGGTGAGGTTCATTGTAGCAGCTCTCGATAATAGATGGCCTAATTATAAGTAGTGGAACATCTCCTCTAATTTCATTCACTGCTATTTCACCCATAGCCTTACTTAGCTGATATGTGGTACTCCATCCCATCATTTTGGCTCTGTTACATTAAACATTAATATGCATAATCTTCGATTTACTTTTTAGAAAAACAGAGAAATTGAAATATCTACAACCTTTGAAGGCCAAGCTCTCTGAAAAATTTGTTGGCATCGATATTGTTTGGGGATGAATTGAGAAGCAAGCTAATCTCATCAGCTACATTGACCGCACCATCATTTCCTCCCATAATCAATGGCTCTTCAAATATTATACCTTCTTCTCTTTTTTCATTAACATAAGCTACAAAAAATACATATATAGCACGTATACTTACTAGCGATCAATTTCAATAACACCCGCCGACATTACATTTTATGTGTATATATAGGGAAAGGTTGGAGAAAAATGAAAATTTCGTTCTACTAAATTCGAACCTATCACGAATTCATTCAATAAAGAGGTGAATTCATGGTTTTGAGTTTGAATCTTACAGAGGCGAAGATTTCATTTTTATAATCCAGTCAGTATATATAGTATATAATAGTAATATGGGTAAATAAATAAAAAACCATGAAGTTTACTCAAATATTGATCTATCCTGCGATTTTCGAAAATGGCCAATTATACCATAATTTTGACATTTTTCTTAATTGTCATAGTCTATGATTTAGGGGAAATAATGTATGCTTTTTTTTTTTGCAAACGAATTATATCATGCGAACAAAACATCCAGCTATTTGAACGGCGTTATTTAATACATTTAGTCAATTATGTCTTTAATTTTTATATACGAAAGTATTGCTTTGATAAATTTAGAACTGTAGCATGCTGAAATTTTTGATATTGGACAATTGAGAAAAATATCAAAGTTGTATTTTAATTAACCATTTTCTGAAATTTGTTAAATAAACTAGAATTTGATCAAGTTTCATGATTTTTTTTTTTTTTTTGCCATTTATCCTAGTAATATTTTGTAAATTGATCCATACCCGTAGATATATGAGTGAAGAGGTCGAGTTTGTTGCATGTCTTGGCAAACCTCGTTACTCGTTGTGGCGCAATCACATTTGAATCCACTAGCAAGTTGTACCTACACATATACTTCCTCTGTCCCATTAGAAATGCAACATTTTCCTTTTCGGGTTGTCCCACTAAAAATGAAACGTTTCCTAAAATGGAAACATCACTCTCTCTACTTTTCCCTTTCTCTTACTTTACTCTCTCTTCATTAACTCACAAAATAACACTTGCATAAAATCCTGTGCCAGAAACCAAATGTTTCATATTTATTGGGACGGAGGGAGTATGTATTATGTATGTACATGTCAGAATACATGAATAACATGGCATTTAAATATTTTTTTAAAGTATATACAGGATTAATTAACAATTATATTAAGACTGGAAAGCTAACCTCTCATTAAAGGTTGTGGAAGCTGCAGATTGGATAATTACATGTACATTTTTCCTAACTGCATCAATAGATTCACAATCCATTCCCAGATTTGGTTTGCATATATCTCCAACTATTGGTATTAGCTTCTCCTTTACATATGTTGTCCCATATTTTTCTTTCAAACATGCGAACAACTCCGAGCTTATTATCTACAAAAAGTCCATATTTATTAATTATGTACTATCTATCTAATATGGTATGGGTCAGATAATTATAAGTACGTGTGTAACTTAATTCTCCCCCAAATTAAATTTAATAACAAAAGATGGAGTATATCAATAAATTAGAGATGTTTATGATTTTGTACTTCTCTTTGTAATCTATCAAGTGCAGCTTCCTTGTCTTTTGCCTTTATTAGCAAGTAGATTTTGTCCACCGAGGTTGATCTCAATAGCTTTTCCACAACAGCTGCAAGATTAATATTTTCAAACTCAAGAGTTTTGTAACAATATATGAGGATTATAATAAATCCTAATTCCATGCATTCGTATACAGAAAATTTCTGTAATATCCTGTAGTTATGCTGATTGAATTTGTAATATATACTAATTGCATTTCTAAATTCTAATATATACTTGAGTAGTATTGAATGAGTTTCTACTGATTAAGTTTCTAGCTACTATTTGTTGATTGAGTAATTGATTCCATTCCACTCCATTTTCATATATTTTATTAAAAAAATTGGGTTTTGTTTATACTCTATTTTAATCAATTTTAGAAAAAATAGTTATGATAAAAAAAAACATACTTATTGTAAATTTGTATTGTGACTGATTATATTAAAATCAAAATATAACCTCTCTTATTCTTTCGGTTAAAATTAATCTTTAATATCAATGGTTCAATTCTGCAGCCATTATTTTTTTTCTGTGTTTAGATTTAAATTTGGAAGGAAATTATGATTGTTACGTAATAGTGTTACAAAATTAACTAGAATTTGATCAAATACGGAAGCAATATTAATTGAATGCATGCATATAATTATATAAATATCAACTTCACCAAAAAAGACTAGAATAATGATAGGTTAGGCTATTATAATTCGTCCCTATATATAGATATATAGAAAGCTTTCACATATGCATGTAGTACTTATATAGTACCTTTTCCAAGGAGACCAGTTGCACCAGTAACAAAAATGTTCTTCCCTTTATAAAAATCAAGGATACCTATTCCTCCATGCCCATTATTATCAACCTCCACCGCCGCCGTGAGTTGCGACGCCGGTGGGTGGCAGCGTTTAGTGGAGAAGGAATGTATTTGTTGATATTTACCATTAAAAGCATTCATTTTTGGATGATTGGCACCAAATTTGGTAAGATATATAGATGATTTGGTTGGAGAACAGAAACCAGTTGCTGCACTCATCAACATTCTATTACGTATACAACTATTTATGAAGAGTATAGTACTATTGTGTTATGCAGATATTTATAGTAACTACTTGATATTGTTAACACACTACATTAATCTGCTAGCTAGCTAGCTGCAAGATTTTAACAGCTACTAATAAATTGTAATATGTGTTTTTAAAATATTTGAAAATTTTCTAGATCCATATTGTAGCCGAATCTAAAACAAGCTGCTCAATCTAATAAAGTATTGGTGAATTATAATAAACGGCGTGTCTAACTTGCAAAAAATTAAGAGTAGAGTAGTTTATAAAATCCATATCATTATAACTAGATAGTAGGTTTGATATTTATGTTGACATTGATAAGGTCAAGTATGAATACAAATACAATACACACAACACAACAAATACAACATGAAACGAAGTTGAAGAAAGTTTCGCTGCAAATTAAGATTCACTCCATGGCTAGCTTTGCATTTTACAATTTACATGCATGGCCGTTTGGTGCTTCGTCTTCAACCTTCGCACCACCTTTGCAAGCATACTACAATCTATAGCAACTTGCACGGTCAAATTAAAATTGAAATAGTAAGTATGTAATAAGTTATCTCCGTATTAACACGACAGATAGAAGTATTTTGAGAGAAACCCTTATTTAGAGCCATAATGAAACGTTTCGATTAATTTCAATAAGAGAGATTAGTGATAAGTGAAGATAGGAAAGCTATTGAACATGTTTATTTGTCAATATTATGTCTGAAAATGTAATCTCAATCCTTGATATTTAAATTTCGGTGTTTATTTGATTTTTAACTAAACATGAAAAGTAATTTTAATCCTAAAAATAAGAAATGTTGATTATAATTTTCCAACTTTTCTTAAGTATTCTTTTCCTCAGTTTTAGGATTCTTATACATTTAGATATTCAATACTATAATTTTTATTATTTTACACCATTATAATACTACTACTACTACTGCTACTACTGCTACTACTACTACTACTACTACTAATAATAATAATAATAATAATAATAATAATATATTATTATTATTATTATTATTATTATTATTATTATTATTATTATTATTATACTTAATAAATTATCAAGAACATAATAATCTTCATTAAATTATTATTCTGATTCATTAATTTAATATATAAATTAACATTTTTAATAAATTATTAACTCATAACATAATAAAATTTATAAAAAATAATATAATAATAAATATAATTTTTATAGAAATTATAATTATTATTATTACAATTAAGTATGACATAATATAAAATTATACTAAGATTTTTTTAAATTGATTATTACTTCTTGTAGAGCAAAATTTAATGTAATTTTAAATTATTAGGATTATAGTTATTTTTTTTCAATTAAAAATTTAAGTAAAATCTCTTAATTCAGTTATTACGTCAGTTAGTTAATTAAATTTAATTGAATAGTACAAACTCAAACTCTTTACAATTTTATTTAATATTTTCAAATACTTCAAGATAAGTCTATCCAGAATAATATCCAGTGGAATTATATTTTTATGAATCATAATCTCCAATAATATGTTTTTTTTTCTAACAAACAAATGGACCCTTTGTATTTTATTTCTTTGTTAACAAAATTATGTATCAAATGATAAAAATAAATTTTTGAAACCTGTTGTAATTGATCCAACAAAAATGAAATAACATGGAAAAGAGGGCGGAGATAAGTATACTAAAATTAAACTTAATTAAGGTGATTAGGAATTAATCACGCGTTTCACATATGCGCACATCTCAATGAATTCCAACTATATTTTATTACACAAAATATAAAATAACTGTGCACAAATTCATAACTTATAGCTAGGTGATACATGCTTTAATTCTCGATTCTCTCAAGAAATTAAATTACATGCTTTATCAGCCCCGGAATGTGATTTTCTTGTTAATATTTGGCAAAAAACATTATTCGTCCTTATACTTTTATTATAATTAATACTCCCTCCGTCCACGAAAATTTGTCCTAGTTTTCCATTTCTGTCCGTCCCCCAAAATTTGTCCCATTTCACTTTTACCATTTTTGGTAGTGGACCCCATATTCCACTAACTCATTCCTACTCACATTTTATTATAAAACTAATACTTTAAAAGTAGGACCCACAATCCACTAACTTTTTCAACTCACTTTCCATTACATTTCTTAAAATCCGTGTCCGGTCAAACCGGGACGAATTTTCGTAGACGGATGGAGTAATTTTTTTGTTATAGTAGATCTTTATAATTTCATTATAAATTTCACTAATAGATCCTTGTACAAATTTTTTCTGTTTTATTAGATTCTTTTATATTTATCATATGTTTTATTAGATCCTCGTAAGTATTTTCGTTTTAGTAGGTCCTTTTACTTTTATCTTCAATAACATACAAATCTATATTTAAACCTAATAATTTTTTTAAGTTTTCATTATATAATTTAGCGCATGATTATAAATTGATGCATTAAATATAAATAATCGATTGAAAATTCACATAGTTCTCCAAAAACTTCGATGTTAATATCGTTAAAGCTTTAATATTTTCTCCAACTTATTGAGATTATTGGGTAACAAAGATGATACTCCCCCCGTCCCAAATAAGTGACGCGCTTCTTTTTCGCCCTCGTTTTGAAAAAATAATACTATAAAATAGTTAGAAAGGAGAGAAAATAAAATAAGAGACAGAATTATGTAGAGGAGAGTCTCCTCTACATAAATCTTTTTTTCTTCACTCTAACAATTTTATAGTACTCCCTCTGTCCCATAAAAGTTAAGTCACTTCATTTTTTATACTCGTTTTGGAAAAATCGTACTACCTCCGTCCCCCAAATTTTGACACAATTTACCATTTCGGTCTATCCCTAAAAATTTGACACATTTCATTTTACCATTTTCGGTAGTGGAACTCATATTCCACTAACTCATTCCTATTCACATTTTATTATAAAACTAATACTTTAAAAGTAGGATCCACATCCCACCAACTTTTTCAACTCATTTTCCATTATATTTCTTAAAACCCGTGCCGGGTCAAAGTATATCAAAATTTGGGGGACGGAGGTAGTAATAATTAGTTAGAATGGATAAATAGTAAAGTAAAATCGAGAATAACGTAGATATGAGTCTTCGCTACATTATTTTCAAATTTACTTTACTATTTATCCACTTTAACTATTTATTACAATTTTTTCAAAACGAGTGCACAGAATGAAGTGACTCAACTTTTATGAGATAGAGGGAGTATTATTTTTTCAAAATGAGGGCGAAGAAGAAGCGTCTCGTTTATCTTGGGACGGAGGGAGTAGTGTCTTTATAGATAAGGCTAAGTTAAATTTAAAAAATTTAAAAGTTCCATAAGTTTCATTAAATATAGATTATATAAGATAAAAATAAAAAGGCCTATTAAAATGAAAAAAATTTGTATTAAGATCTAATGAAAATCATGATAAAAGTATAAGGACCTATTAAAACGAGGAAATTGTATGAGAATCTAATGAAAATTATAATAAAAATATAAGGACCTGAGAATATGTTTTGTGTTTTGACTTAATATTTTTCCCAATTGATATTATGTGGAGTACTACGGGGGGTGTAAATGATTAAATGATTTTTTTTATAATTAAAATAGAAAACACAAGTTAGGGGCATTTTTACCAAAACACTAGAAATGCACACACAAGAGTGGATATATATTCTTAGTTTGTTAAACTGAGCTTTATTGTACTAATACATATACAGTATAAAGCATGAATAAAATAATTATAAGCACTTGTGCAACATAATTATGTCCCAAATTAAATTAAATAAATAAATAAATACTATGAGAGAAGATCTAATTCAAAAAAGTGTTATAAACGAAAGTTTGAAAGTTATCTTAATTGTAGCTTTAGCAAGTAGACGGAGTTGCACAATTAATAAAAATGTCCTCTTTTTTTTGCTTTGTTCTCGTTAGTTATGTGTTCAATCATCTTTAGTCCATATCAAATACCTCTACTCAGTTAAAACGAATGAAAAACATCCTACCATCTGAAGCTTATTGCTATCAAGAATTAAACATATCTGTATATATACTTACACTGCAACAGATATTAAAATTTTAGCAAAGCTGGGACTTGGGAGTATTTTCAAGAGTAGAAATTTGGTGCAAATGATGATGCTCTCTGCCTACATAGATTTAAAAGTCCCACCTCTTCTTGACTCGGAACATCAGAGCCGTTGATTTAATATTGTCTTGAGGAACTTGGAGCATGATCTGCACTTTCATCTTCATCGGGGCAGTCTTGGCTTTGCCATCTTCATTCCCAACCTAAATTGTTCATCATCAGACACAACAACATTCAAGTTGTCGAGCTCAAATAACGAGTTAATATATGATAAAGAGTCCTACAATGACATTATGAAACTCCCAATCACTTTATAAAGGTGAACGTATCTCATTTTTAGTTACAGCTACAGGTTTTCAATCCAAGCTTCACTATCATACTACATGGTTAAATGAATTCATGCATGTATTTCAAATCCGTGAGTCGCAAGCATGATCAACAATGGAAGGATGAGAACATTAAAGTCACTTGAACTTCAGAACTTGAGGATATATAAATGAGAAAGTTACCCAGAGTGCCGCCCAACCATGGCGTACATCAGTATCATAACCAGCTTTTAACTTGTAATCGTTCCCAACTCTGTGTTTATATACTGCACTCCAACTGTCTGTGTCGAATTTGTACAAGTAGCTAACAAATAACACATACAAATATTACTACATAAACATTAGCAGTCTTAGCAGTATACATGATTTAGTTGTTCAAGAATAACAGAGTTTTGAGGTGGGAGCCTGATTGTCACCGGGTGTATATCTTATACTTGTAAGAAAAATAATTCAGTGGCACCAAGTTTTATATGTGTCAGAAAGTTAAGGGGGGAAAGGATAGTGCAGACTGCAGAAGCAGGATTAAGGATCTCACCTTAACTTGTCTGAAGGACTGAATCTTCGCTTAAATGCAATAGACAAAGCATTTGAAGGGAGAGATAAGCTTGGAATAAACGTCATTTCACTATCCTGGACACAGGATGTACAACAATTAGCCAAGAAACAGTCGAGGCTGCAAGATGGAAATCAAACTAGACATTTCTATGAGGCATAATAAAATTTAAGCAAACATGCTATTTTCAAGTAATTGGCTGAAAAAATTTATTTCAGTGGAAAACTGAAAAAGAATAAATTCTCAAAATGAGTGTTGACATCACTATAAATTTCTTGACAAAGTGAAAAAAGAAAATGAAAGTAAATTAGTTAAAGAAACAAAACCAAAGGAAATAACCTTGTATGCATAACGTAAATCCAGACTTTCATCATTGAACCGGGCAGTATAAACTCCATTCAGAATATGACTTTTAACAATACCATTCAGTGATAAAACTCTCTTCTGCTGCTCTTCCTCCTCATCTTTCTCTTCAAGTGAAATTTCACCGAGAGGAAATTTCAAAGTTGCTCTCGGCTGCAACTCCAAAATAAGGAAATAAAAATCAGTGATGAGAAGTTATTCTGGTCAGAGTGTATACGATATACAAAAGTGACAAGTCTTATATTCTTAAGAGTCATGACACTATAATCTTAAAATTTCATGCGTGTGATATACTCAAACAAGAACCAACCATTTTCTTTATTAAAAAGAAGTGTAGGAGAGCTAAAACATTCTAACCATGCCGATAGATGGTACTGCCGATGACAATTCAAATTTGTATGCCGGACCTGCAAGATCTGCAATCATTGCAACTTCTCCTTGCCGAGCCTAAAAGCAATACAAAAGCACCGTAAGAAATAAGGCACATACAACATATAGTAATATTTATTTTCCTGTAAACCGAGTAGAAGGCAAATAGATTCTTGTGTATTCCACAAACAGTGTTCTATCAATCTGACCGTTGCTTCCGTTGTAGCCATCTAACCACGCTTGCTAATGCTAAGTACCTAGGAAATATGAAATTTAAAGTTCTATCTACTAAGATAACATGCACCAAACACATTTGTTGCTTTGTTATTCTTCAAACTGCAGTTGAAAGATCTCTTCTATCACTGGCAAAAATCAATAAAACTGCTAAAAAATGTATAAGAACCTTTCTATAATCTACTATATTACAAAAGTGCCTTATTTGATGAGACCACACCAAAAAAGGCCCAATAAATTGAGCATGGCCTTTTCTGCAAAACTAAAGTTTAACTGGAAATGAATTTGATTATCCAAGAATCAATTAAAGTGCAGATATGAGTAGAGCACAAATATCTCCTCGTTATTTCTAAATAGATGAAATCAAATTAACCAACTATACCATCACACATTCAGAGTAGCACACAATTACACTTTATTTCCAAGAAAGAAATCAAACCTTGAGTTCGGTTGCAGCCCTGAATCGCAAGCCAGGTGCGATTTCGAAGGAGGTATTGAGCAGCGCATCGTTTTCTTCGACGTCGTATTGTAGCGAAAAGAATTTGGATTTCAAATAGAGATGGGGCTCCAGAAGCTCCCCATTGTTGCTGTTCTGAAAAGAGAGCTTGAGTTTGGCCAGATTGTCGAGTAATTTGCACGATATTTTGTTGAAGAAAACGGAGGTCTCGCTATCGTATTCGGATGTAACTCGCAACTTCGGCCGCTCCATTTTGAAGAAACCGCCGAAACTGCCCGCGTCTGCTGCTAGCGGCGGTGGTGAGGCAGATATGGACGCGGTTCGGGGTTTGGTTCCACCATCACTGCTGGATAACGTTTTTAGTTTTGTTTCTCTCACCGATTTAATTCAAATCAATGTGTTAAATGTTTATTCTTATTTAGGAGCAGTAAATCTTTTGAACCATATAGTATTAGCGAATTTTTTTTTTATTATTATTAATATTGATAAAAAAAAATTAGTTTATCAATCTTTCTAAGGAGAAGAGCAAGGGTGGTAAAAATATCTTCCTGAAAAATACTGATTTTTCAATATACACGTTGTTATATCCTAAAATGAATAAATCTAATCTAATCTTAACCAACTAAGCAAAATATACTATAAAGATACTAATTAATACTACTATGTTCCTAATTAAAAGAGACACTTCTAAAATAACGTGTTAAACCTACGGGTCACATCGCAGTTGGCAGCGTGGAGCTATGGTGGCCTTGAGATTATAGGTTCAAACTCCGCCATCTGCTGGGAGACTTTTGACCTTAATCCGAAAATCCGGTCGCACAGGATTAATCGAAACAAACAATATAATAATAGAGCGAACTACAAATTTGGGACCTATATACAAGGGTCGAACGCTAGACACCCCTATGTTTCAAAAATATCGCCACACACCTCTATATATGGACTTAATATCATTTGAAAGATTTTTTCACTATTCACAGACTTTCAAAACGCTTGTACTCGAATTTAATCAAAATGTCACTAGAAGGGCTTTTTAGTGTTTAGCCTGACCTTTTCTATTTGAACTTCACACTCAATAAAAAAGACCGTTCACTTCTTCTCTTCTCTCTCCTTCTCATCTCGAGAACTTTTTTTCGTTTTTTCTACTTCAAGTTTTTGGAAATTATCAAAAACTTTCTTCAACCTTCACCAAGTTAATATTGCTAGAGAGTAAATAATCAAAATTAGAATGGTTGAAGGGGTTGAACTGCATTTTCTTATCAAATCGTAGAGGTAAAAAATGTATGTCCTCATTGGAGAGGATGAAATCGTAGAGGTAAAAAATGTATGTCCTCATTGGAGAGGATGAAGAAGACTCAACTTTTATAAAAAAACTAGTATCACGCCTGTGCGATGCACAGATTAAAATATTTTAAAATATTAATTTTAGATTGTAAATTAATTAAATAAAATTAAAAACAATATTATTATATTAAAAATTGTAAACAAAATGACTATGAAATATACAACTAAAACATATTCCCTCCCTTCCTTATAACTAAAAGAATAACTCTAATATACAATTAACCAAACTAATAGTAATAATTTAAGGGGTTGTTCAGTTTGCATAATTGTATTCGAGATTAAATTTGTAGTGTGTTTGGTTCATGAGATTCAACCCCACAACTCAATCCCAGATGGATAATTATGGGATAGTTAGCCATAGCTAACCGCCTATGACTAAAATAATCTCACAACCCAATCTTAAACTGTATCTTGGTATTATTTTATCTTGGAAAACGAACACCACATAAATGTCAAAAAAGACTAAACCCGGACATGCAAATTAGACATGAATTGTATCTCCTAAAATTTCAACATGTGAGAAGTATTTATAAAGATTTTGCTTTGTTTCATTATATTTTTTAACTTCCCTCAATCATCTTTCAAAACATTATTTTAATTGCAATATAGTGATCCTAAATACTAAAAACACAAACCTTGAAGCCTAAATCTTAAACCCTTAACTTTAAAATATATTCATCATGATCAACAAATGAGCCAAATAGATCTGTATTTATATCTTACACTGGGTGAACTAACTTGATAATTCTTGGGCTGCTAAGGTTGTGATTGAGATCTCTATCGGTGAAAGGGCTTTTTAAATGTCAGGTTTTCAGAAAATTAGAAGAAAAATTATATAAGTAGTATTGATCCGTGTAGTTAGTCACTTAAAAGTCTTAATGAGAAAAAAGAATCTAGACACCAAATATGATGATTTCTCAAAGGAAAGTAACGACTAAAACTTCAGTAAAATTGAGCAAACACCCATGCGATGCTCGGAAATTAATTTATTTTATATTAATTTAAATTTTAAAAAATAAGTAATATCTATATATTATAAAATAATATAAATAGATATGTGTGCAACAACAATTTAGCCTTATACAAAATAATGATAAAGTATATATATTCACAAATAATATGAGACACTATAAAAGTGAATTTATCAATATAACAATTGGTCATTAATAGAAGAGAGAAAATATAAATTGTAGTTTAATTTATTATCTAGTTTAGTACTACAATTGTATGCCGAGATTATCAAATTGATAATTTTGTTCTATTCATTTAATTTTTTACAATTAGATTATTACCACAAAAACCATATATTGTTAAATTTATAATAAAATATAAAACCCTAATCCCTTAACCTTAAATTCTAAACTCATATCATTATAATTTTAAAAACCTTTTTAACGTCTATCAATCTACTTTTAAAATATTTTCACTTCCTTCATTTATTTATCATAATAAGAATTTTTTTGATTTCTCTCACTTATGACATGATTTTATAGCAATTATATGACTTTATGTTAATTTTTTCAAAACACCCGTAATTTAAATTTGTTAAAATTAAGTAATATCTACATGGCATAAAATAATATATAATTTAGCTTCGTACAATATAATAGAGTAACAAATTGTTTAAATTCACAAACAATACTCAATACCTTTATGTACCAAACTGTAAATGCTTTCGTTGGTGTGTAACTCATCCGCAAATCTATAACTTTTATAGCCACAGAATAAGGATATGAAAAGTCATGAAATTAATACACTATAGACCACAAAATTAAGATAAATAATGTTACTTATATGAAATGAAAAGCCAAAAGTCTTCTCATGGCTATGATCACCTTCCCATACACACGCCATTATTCCCACATTTAATTGCTTTCTTAATTTCTTTGCATACTTGGGATCTATATAATTGTAATGTAATATTAGTGATGGATACGGAAACGGAATATTTATTATAGTGTCGGCTTGTATTTTCATTTATTTGTATAAATGAAAACTTTTGGTCTCTCTAATTACTACATAAATAAATAAATAAATAAATAAATAAAAACCTTTTCATTTTTCTAATTTTATTAAAAAAAAATATAATGACAATCTTGTTATTTTCTCCAAAACTATCCAAAACTTCCCTTTTATATATATATAGATAGATAATAATAATAATATCATTCATGTGAAACGTGTAGACAATGAAGACAAGTTATTTCTTTGAAAATTGATGTGTTTAATTTTATATCGTTTCATGTATCAATAAAATATTAAAATTTCATTTGGGGTACTCCTTAGTTTTGGAAGGCCAGAATGCCCTTAGTGGCATTTTGGTTAAATTCAAGTGAAAAAAGGGTCCAAAAGTCCGTGAACAATGAAAAAGTCCTTCATATAATATTAAGTGTATACATAGAGGTGTGTGGTGATATTTTTAAAACATAGGGGTGTCTAGCGTTCGAACCCCAATACATAGGTCCCAAATTTGTAGTTCACTCATAATAATAATAATAACAATAATGTGTTAAGTGGATAAAGAATAAAGTAAGAAAGAATAAAGTAAGATAGATGATTTTTTTTTGCCAAAAATAGAAATGAGTTGATTATCTTGAAATTTCACAAAACAGAAAAAAATGACTCGATTAATATGGAACATAGAGAGTAATATATGATAAATATAGAAGATATGATTCGTATCAAGTATCCCCACATATTATAAATATGTGGGAATCATAATTAGCAATCAATGAATGAATACCAGAATTTATGTCTATTACTTTTCTTTTTACGCTAATTATCATAAATCCTAGTTGTCGATGAGATTCCACCTCCCCGGACTTCTCTTTTACCGTCTCCAGCATCTTAATAAAGGAATTACCCTTATCAACTGGTGCTTTCATATTGTAGCTGCTGATAGGCGGTGGGCAGGCGTGCCCATGGTGGGTCCCAACAAGAATTTGGGTTTTGCCTGCGAGAACGTGTAGGGCAGCGGTGGTTGCTGGTAGGTATTGAATGGCTGCACAAGCTGAGGGAGGTCGTGTTGACGATGGGTGTGCTCCTGTTCGCCCTTGTCCAATCTATGGTTAAACTCGTCCAACTTCTTGTTGATGCGATCTAATACATAAGACATAATGATTTCCTCGTTGGAATTCGTGGATGAAGGATGAGATCACGATGAAAGCACCAATTGTTAAGAGATAATTTCCTTTAACAAGATTCTGACGTCGCGATTGCGATCGGCGGAGAGATAAACGGCAGTTGCAATTGCGATCGGCGGAGGGATAAACGACAGTCGCGGGAGCTTGCTCATATATCAACCAATAACAGTACATAATTAAAATAAATGCGTGGAAATAAAATAAGGATAATTCATAATTGTATTTCTGGCTTGATTTAAAAGAATAACAATGTCTCCTATGTGGTGCGTTATATTGCTAACTTTTTAAGTTACTAACTCTGTTAACTCATCAGCGCAGTGTAAAATGTCAACACAATATATTGAAATATCAACAAAATTATGTGTTGACATTTTAATGTCATCGTGTTGACATTTTTATTATACTGCATTGATGAGTTAGCAAAGTTAGCAATTGATCACACCCTTGTCTCCTATTTATAATACCAGTCATAACTTAATGAAAAAGAAAAAAATATTTGGAAAAATACTCCTTCCGTCCCATAAAGTATATGCATTCCATTTTTGGAAAGTTATATCAAATTAATAATGTAGGTCATATTATCTACTAACACTATTTTAACTATCATTCTCCTCTTCTCTCTTACTTTACCATACCATTTTCCTCATCTCTCTTACTTGACCAATTTTATCTTAATTCTTGTGCCATACTCATTGTCAGTCTTTTTATGGGATGGAGGGAGTACTAATAGACTAAATAATAGAGATACGATTATATAATAATATGACCGTATCACTCAGCCACTATCTAAAACTTGTGCTCAAAAGAAATGTGTCACATGTAATAAGAGCATCTCCATCCATGCTCTTAGCTAAGAGTATGGAAGTGGGCCCGAACCCACTTTTATTCATTTTTTACTCCATGCTATTCTGCAAGAGCACAACACCCACATCCATGTTCTTCCGCAAGAGCATGTTCAAGGGTCCCACCATTCTATTTAAATAAAACATTTCCACAATATTAAAATGCATTAAAAATACCCAAAATAATATTACAAATTACTAAAAAATTAAAAATTAGTACATAATTAAAATCCAAAAAAATTATAAATTACATAATTAAATTCATAAAATTAAATAAAAAATTCAAAATACGGTAATAAAACGGCTATACTTTTGGGAATCCGATTTTTTTTTTTTTTTTAATTTTTGGGATTATTTTCGATTAAAAAAAAAGAAATTCCAACGGAAATTCTGTTGGCGAATCAGAGCCCCCCACGTCGCCCTGCTCTTCGATCGGACAGTGCTCTTAGCTAAGAGCAGGGCCGTGGCGTTGGTAAGAGCACAGCAGCGAGCAGGGGTCTCACCTTACCGACGGCACGACACATACTCTTAGCTAAGAGCACCGATGAGGATGTTCTAAGATGGAGAAAAGAGCACCGATGAGGATGTTCTAAGACGGAGAAAGTAGTAAATAACTAAGTGGACCGAAAATATATGGCCTAATCGATAGATACCTTCGAATTGGTCAATAATTTCGGGTCGAGTATAAATTGTTTCGGGCCTATATACTCCTAATCAGTCTGACCTTAATATTGAGTTCTGTGCACCCTAACTTAATTCCAATGTACATTTTGACTGCACTAGCTTCCACAAAATGTGAATCTAGCTTATAGTATTAACTGGCTATATTTTGTACTATTATCGAAGTATTGAATAGAGCTGGCATTTTGAATTTGATGCAATTGTGGCTCCAACTATAAGACAAAATATAATGCTCAATATATTCTCGAAAGATGGGAAGTAAGTAATAATTTAAGGAGCATCTTGGTATGATTGAATGAAATGATGGAATGAAATAATGTGATTTCTACTTCCATTCTATTCATTTGCTTGGTGTGATGGGTTGAATGAGTGAATGAATGAAGATGTAAAGGAAATCCAAGGAAATTGACAATTCATTCCTATCTTCATTCCATTCCAACCTCCATTCTATTCCACCATCATTCCATTCGATCATACCAAACATGGTGAAAAACATGTTAATTTTGGTCCTAAACATATGCTCAAAATACCAATTTGATTCAACACATTCACTTTTTGAAAAACAGGTCCATAACATATGAAAACGTTGTCAGTTTGATCCTAACATACGAAAACGTTGTCGATTTGGTCTTTTTTTAACGATTTCATCAATTTTCTGACGGTCAGCCGTGAATTAGCAAATTTTTTGACCAGATTAGTAATTAATTAAAATTTAATTTAATTTAAATTAAAAAAAATTCTAAAATAAAATCTCTCCCACATCTCTCTTCCTCGCCCCCTCTCTCTCCGGCGACACCCAATACATCACTCTCCCTCATCAATTCTAAAATCTGAGATTTGTAGTTGTAGGCCTAAACCATTGATTCCATCAAATTGCTTCAAACCCCCAACTCTAGTTGTTGATTCTTCAATGGTGTTTCAACGATTTCCACATCCTTCCCCATAATGCAAGGATTCGATACTCCATTCCACGAATTCAGCAGCTCACCCAAATACCTCGCCACCTCCTTCATCGACAACCTCCTCTCTCTGCACGACCTCACGCATTTCGCCGACACCATATTACTCACCCTCGATCATACTTGCTCATGAATTTCCGCTTTCTTATCAACGGAATCGCTCAATCCACCACCGACGACGACGAATTCACCATATCGAGCTCTGGCGGTCTGCAGAGTTAATCTGAGGCGGTGGGGCCAGGTTGGGGGGCGAGGATTGGTGTGGAGGAAATCGTACAAATTGTCATTGCTCATGAATTTGGCGAGGAGGCGGCGACCGTGGAGTTGGTGGAGAAGCCGAGAAGGTTGACGAGGGAGGGGTTGTAGAGGGTGGAGAGGATGTCGATCTCGTTGTCGAGGTCGTTGGCGGAGGGCTTCTTTGAGTCGGAGAAGTTGGCGGTGGCTAATTGGAGGTCTTTGTAGGTGAATTCTTGGATTTTGATGGGGTGGGGATGAGAATCGGATGTGGAGATGGAGGAGTCAATTTTGCAGGAGGTAACCCTTTAGAATTGATGATGGAGAGTGATGAATTGAGTGTCGCCGGTGAGAGAGGAAGGAGAGGAAGAGAGATGTGAGAATTTCTATTTTAATTTTTTTAAAATATTTTAATTTTATTTTATTAAATTATTATGCATCATTATACTCCTAATTAAGTTAAAAAATCGTTAATTGAGTGTTGACCGTCAGAAATTAACGGTTCCGTCAAATTAGGATCACTTCGTTAAAGATTTCAAATGTTTAGAACTCGTTTTCCAAAAAGTGAATGTTTTGGACCAAATTAGTATTTTGAGCATATGTTTAGGACCAAAATTGACCTTTACTTATAATTTTTATAATTCAAAATTTGATTTGATGTAAAATAGATGTACTAGTACAATTTATTTTCTGTTTATAATTGATTTTTTTTAAAGAAAACATACTTTGTTAGAATATATTTTATTTTAGTACAAATTCACAAATTATTTTCTATCACCAGTCTTCCTCTCATCTCAGATTCTCAATCCCCAAATCCACATCAATTAGCACTTCCTTCCGCACTTGTTTCTTGTTGATTAATTTTCTCAAATCAATCCAAAAATTCACCCAATTTACAAAGCTCGTATTAACCAAAGATGATGTTCATGCTGCTGCATGTTGGGAGGTCTCATGGATGGAAATAGGAGATTATTTATAAGATCCAGTTTTCAACATAATTAGTGTCATGGAGTATTTACCACCACGAATAGTATTAACAAATTTTGGGCCCTACAAATCACTGTGAACGTAATCCAAAGGAGAAGCAGAAGTGTATTTACCAGAGGGATATGGCTGCTTCTCGACTTTTCCCCTGATGTAATTATTTTTTCAATATTTAGAATTAAATCTCAATTTCCTCTCATGGTTAATATATTCAATTACTTTTTCTACTCTATTTTATTATAAATAATTATTCCAACTAAAACTCTGTGCCACTCAAGAATGTGATCATCTTGAGTGGGACGAAGGGAGTAACATATTATATCTATTGTGGAAGAAGTAGTATTTATTTTTAATGTGTAAATAATTATATTACTCTGTTCATCTTGAGTGGGACTAAAGAAGTAGTTATTACTCCTTCCACCCGCGAATAGGAGTCTCATTTCTTTTCGACATGAGTTTTAAAAAATATTAAGACAAGTTGGTGAAAGAAAGTTAGTGGAATATAGACTCCACTTGTATATATTAGTTTTAAATGATATGTGAGTGGAAACAGTTGGTGGAATGTACGATCTTTTACCATTTATAGAAATAATGTACCGGGACTCCTATTCGCATACAAACCAAAATGGCAAAATGAGATTCCTATTCGCAGACGGAGGGACTAGGGAGTATTTAGGTGGAATTATTTAAAATTTGTATTTGGTAAGTGAAAATCTAATGACATGTGCATAGCATAGGTGGAAATACTACTCCCTTCGTTTGATAGTAGTGGAGATATTTTTTTCTGGCACGGAGATTAGAAAAAAAGGTGTAATGTATTACTATCTCCGTCCACCAAAAATTGTCCCATTTTTTCATTTCCGTCCGTCCCCCAAAATTTGTCTCATTTCACTTTTACCATTTTTGGTAGTGAACCCCATATTCCACTAACTCATTTCTACTCACATTTTATTATAAAACTAATATATAAAAGTAGGACGCACAATCCATTAACCTTTTCAACTCACTTTCCATTACATTTCTTACAACCCGTGCTAGATCAAAGTGGGACAAATTTTGGTGGACGGATGTAGTAAATAAGAAAATAATAAAATAGGAGAGATGAAAAAGTAGAGAAAATAAATTAATAGAGAAAAAAAGTAAAAGTAAACAAAATATATTACTCCCACCGACTCCGTCCCTCTGTAGCTTAGCCGTATTCTTTTTTGGATTGTCCCACCGTAGCTGAGTCATTTCGCTTTTTGATAAAAAATACTTTACTCTCTCTTCATCTCTCTACCTTTTTTCTTCCTATTTTATTTTCTTTTTACTTCATTTATTTAAAACAATTTTTTTTAAATTCTGTGCGGGAGTACTTTTTACTAAATAAATGACGGAAAAAATGCTCTAGTACTATGAATGATATACTAATCAATTCAAATGCGTGGATTACGAGATACACCGATTCAAAATCCAAATGCCGGTCATAGAAACGCTTGCTATTTGTCGTAACAGAGACTTCCTCGCTTCCTAGTGATGAATAGTGCTAAAAATACTTTTTTAATAATAGACCATGAGCGGACGCAGAAATAAATATCAATAGGGGCTATAATTTATAAAATTTTATTTCAAAGTACTTTTTAGGTGATTTAGATTAATTATAGGGGCTTTTACACATAATTTACATTAAATTCGAATAAATTTTAACAAAATTTAATTAAAAAAAGTTGAAAAATTAATTTTAATGAGGGCTTAAGCCCCTCCCTACTACTACTTGGGTCCGCCCATGAATGAGACTAGGGATGTCAATGTAGCCCGTAACCCGTGGGCCGGTCCGAATAGCCCGCCAAATTTACAAGGTTAGGGTTGAAAATTTCTAATCCGATAAAATTACAGTCGGATTAGGCCGCACCTGATTAACTCGCAACCCGTTAGGGCCGGACTCGAAAACCCGATGGACTGGCCCGGAAACCCAATAATATTTCTATCGTTCTATTTGGTTGACTCTAATTCGACACTTCATTGGTTATTTTATAATATAGATTACTAAAAAATAACTTTCAATTTTATATATTAAATATATTAATTATATATTAAATTTTTATTAACATAATAATAGATATATAAATTAGAAACTTCAAATTCACTAAAAATATATTTAAATTTCTAAAACAAGTTTAAAATTTCTTGATATTTATGTTTTATTTTGCGTGAATCTCAAATATTAGTGTTTGATCATGTTTATGTTTGAGTTTAAGCATATATGTCAAATTTAGCATAATTAAATATTTTACATTTTATAATTGTAACTAATTTTCACCATTATTTATTGTATGGATCGCATGTTAATTTTATCGGTAGCAACCCGATTAGCCCACTGGGCTAGCCCGAAACTTGAGCTTTTAGGGTTAGGGTTAAACTTTTATAACCTGAAAAAATCACAACCCCATTAGTCCACACCCGATTGACCCGCAACCTGAATAGGGGTGGCCCGAAACCTGATGGGCTGACCCGATTGACATCCTGAGACACCTTATACGACAAAGGAAAAATTAAGCAATTAATGCATTGTCGAATATTTAACCTGGCCAACCAGACCACACAATAATTTTGAGAGCCATGTTTAATTAATATAACAAGATTATGAAATAATAAAAACAATATTACTAATAATATTTTGGGGACCCAGTTTCTTTATAAATTAAATGTTTTTTAGCACGAAATCATATTCAAATAAATTGTTCTGCTCCTTATGGTGGTGTAACCAATTATATGGCAGTCGGCGGTCGGCCTGCCCGTGAATATACATAATTTCATATTGTGAAGGTCGTTCTCAATGTTTTTAAAAGGGGGCTCTTGATAATGTCGATATTTTTCGGTTCGGTTAATAACCGAACTCATTAATCGGTTAATCAACTAAAATTTATGTAAAATGTTTAACAGTAATTGAACCAATTTGTTGATCGGTTAGTTTATTAATCAATCAGTTAGTCGGTTTAATCGTGATAAAATGTAAAATTTTAGCAGAAAACAAATGTAGATTATATAATTTGCATGTATAAGATAAAAAAACAAAACATCAATTACTCCCTCCGTCCCAAAGAAGTTGACATACTTTGAAAATGGCACGGGATTTTAGGAGGTTTTGTTTTGTGTGTTAAATGGAGAGAGAAAATATAATTTTTATATTCATGTGAGAGAGAACTTTTTCCAAAAAGGGAAATGTGACATCTTTTGTGGGACAAACTAAAAAGGAAAGTGTGCCTACTTCTCTGGAACGGAGGGAGTATATTTTATAAATTTAGACATAATTAGTGCAAAATATTGACGATTGATGACCAACTTCTTTACCACCTTTAATCTAAAGGCGAACTGTCCTAAAACTCACAAACTTTTTCTATTTTCTGGTTTTTCTCACGGAGTTAAAAAATTAGTGTATAATGTCATGAACTTTACCGAGTTGCTAGAATAATATCCCATTTGACCCAACCTTGGAGTTTCCCGGTTGAAATCTTGCGTACATGGCAAGCTTGCAATCTGACGTGGAGAACACCGAAAATTTATTAACCCTAAAAGTAAAAACTTTTCCCTTTTTTTTTATTTTTCCCACGAACTTTTCCCATTTTCACATCGCAATTTCTTCTCCCTCTCGTCGCGATTTCTTCCGTAATACAAATGATCGATTTTTTGTTAATTTCGATTGAATATGCAATTTTTTTATTTGTTCTATTCAATCGACATGTCTAGTTTGAATGTGTGGCTTGGATATCAATTTCATTTTTTTAGAATAATCATTTCATCGGTAATGTCTCGGAGATTCATCTCCCAAATCATGACCAATTTAACATATATTTCAACAATTTAAATGGCTCCATTCCGAAAGGCCGTGTGAGGAAATCAAATGATTAATATCTCGACACTTCTCTTTGTGGGAAGCCATTTGAAAGCGTGTGCGCCGAAACTCCGGGTATTGCTGCCGGTGGAGCCACGAGTCACGCGGTGGCGGAGGAAAGAAGAATCTCTTTCGCGACGCCATTGTGGGGATTATATGTTCTAGGACTGCTTGCTTCTCTTACTGTTACTACTAGTTATCCCGTGTACGAAGCGGACCGGGAAGAAGTTGTAAGAAAAATGTGAGGGAAATAGAAAAGTCTCAAGCTTTTCATATGTCCAAGTCTTTTGGCTTTTCACCTAAGGTGTGGATTTGAGAGATGAATACACACCAACAAATCATTCTCTCTTCTCTCCAGCTCTCAAGCATTTTAGTTCGCATCTTAAGGAGCATTGCATAGCTCGGTTCTCGCCTCCAATTCAAGTTCGTCGGAGCCTACGAGTTTGAGGTGCTTCAACTCGGTAGGAGGAAAGTCGTTTCATCTTTGGGGACGTTGCGCCAATCCGTGAGCACTAGCCGGGGCGTATCTCGTCTTGCGGAGAGAGGGATACCTCGACTCGACTTGAAGAAGACTATAGTTTGCATCTTGTTCCTTTTATTGTATTTACTTTGTTTTATTTACCTTCTAGTTTTGGTTCTTTTGTAATAGCAAGAGTTTGCCCGTGTAAAGGCTACATTATTTCCAACAATCGCAAGACGAGATAGTGTACTCTTGCTGAAATCATGTCGACCGAAGCTGGAGGGAACGGAAACAACTTCATTGGATCATCTTCTGCTGCAGCTGGCTCCTCAACGATGGCACCTGTTTCAACCTCAAGGGTCATGGCTCAAGCTGATAAGCCTGAAAAATTCAAGGGCTTGGATTTCAAGCGTTGGAAACAAAAGATGTTGTTTTACCTAACTACGTTGGGTGTTGCTAATTTTCTCAAGGAGGATGATCCAACTGTACCTGAGGAGGAGACGGACTTTAATGTCCGGGCTGCCTATGATGTTTGGCATCAAGGAGATTTGTTGTGCAAGAACTATATCTTGAACGGCTTGAGGGATAGTCTCTATTCCATCTTTGTCGGGGCTAAGAGCTCCAAAGCTTTGTGGGAGGCTCTTGACAAGAAGTATCGCGTCGAGGACGCCGTTACAAAGAAATTTGTAGTCACAAAATTTCTGGACTACATGATGGTGGACTCTCGCTCAGTGGTAGAGCAAGCTGAAGAATTGCAAATCATTATCCATGATGTCCACGCTGAAGGGATGGCCTTGCCAGACCAGTTTGTTGTTGCATCAATGATCGAGAAGCTTCCTCCGTGCTGGACGGATTTCAAGAACTACCTAAAGCACAAGAGAAAGGAGATGAAGCCAGAAGACCTGATTGTCCGTCTTCTTGTAGAAGAGGATAATAGGCGGTACCATCAGAAGTCAGGAGGGCCTGAACATAGTAAGGCAAATCTGATGGAGAAGGGAGGATCTTCCAAATGTCCTCGCCCAAGGGAAAATGACAAGGGCAAAGGGAAGGTAGCTGCTATCCGAAAGTTTGAAGACAACTGCTTCAACTGTGATAAGTCGGGCCACATGGTGAAGGAATGCCGAAAGCCCAAGAAGATGAAATTCAAGAGGAATGCTCACATGGTCGAGAGAGACTTCAATGATGATGACTTGGCTGCTGTGGTTTCTGAAGTGAACCATATTGACAATCCGAAGGCTTGGTTTATTGATACTGGAGCTACTGTACATGTATGCTCTGATCGTAGCCAATTTTCAACCTATAAGCAAGTCGAAGGGAAGAAGCTCCACATGGGAAACCAAGACTCGTCTGAAGGCGTTGGCATGGGAGAAGTGAAGCTCTTAATGACATCTGGTCGTGAGCTGAAGCTGAAGGATGTGCTGCATGTCCCAGACATCCGCAAAAATCTTGTTTCTGGTAGTTTGCTTGTTAGTCATGGCTTTAAGCTAGTGTTTGATTCTGACAAGTTTATGTTATCCAAGTTTGGTACTTTCCTTGGAAATTATATTTCCAATGGCTTGTTCAAACTTAATGTAATGGCCACTGGCCGTGTACCGAATCAAGTGAATGATAATAAGAATGCTTCTTCGTCTTACTTGCTTGAGTGCGCCAATTTATGGCATTGTAGATTAGGACATGTGAATCTAAATGCTATAAAAAGATTAGTAAATCTTGATTTACTAAAAGTTAATGAGTTTAATTCACAAAAGAAATGTGAAGTTTGTGTTGAAGCAAAAATAACCAAGTTGCCGTTCCGCTCGGTAGAACGGAGCACCAAACCTCTAGAGTTGATCCATACATATATGTGATTTAAAATTTGTGCAGACTAGAGGTGGTAAAAAGTATGTCATCACATTCATTGATGATTGCACAAGGTATTGTTACATTTACTTATTAAGAAGTAAAGATGAGGCAATTGAAGCGTTTAAAGACTTCAAAAATGAAGCCGAAAATCAACTTAATTGTCGAATTGAGTGTGTTTGAAGTGATAGAGGTGGTGAATATGTGGCGCCGTTTGCAGAATTATGTCATGCAAGTGGTATAATTCACCAAACCACGACTGCATATTCTCCTCAATCAAATGGTATTGCTGAACGCAAAAATCGAACACTGAAAGAGATGATGAATGCTCTGTTCATTAATTCAGGTTTACCCCAGAACATGTAGGGGGAAGCTTTGCTAACCGCAAATTACATCTTGAACAAAATTCCACTCAAAAATAGGGATGTGACTCCTTATGAATTGTGGAAGGGAAAGAAACCTTCATATACATACCTTTAAGTGTGGGATTGTTTAGCAAAGGTACAAGTGCCGCCTGCAAAACAAGTTGCAATTGGCCCTAAAACAGTCGATTCTATCTTTATTGGATATGCATTGAACAACAGTTCATGTCGCTTCTTAGTTCATAAGTCAGCTATTCCCGATGTAGCTGAAGGAACAATAATTGAGTCAAGGAATGTTGTATTATTTGAAAATGTGTTTCCTTGAAAGAAGCAAGATGATCGTTCTAGTGAAAGAATGGTGGATGAAACCACTAGTTCTAATTCTCCAAGAGTGACGAGGATAAGTCCTGAGGATGTAGAACCAAGACGTGGTAAAAGAGTTAGAGTTGCTAAGACTTTTGGTCCAAACCTCATAACTTTTATGTTGGATGGTGAACCAGAGTCACTATCAGAAGCACTGTCTGGCCCAGACGCGGTGTGGTGGCTAGAAGCTATCAACAGTGAAATGGAATCCATCATGCTAAATAACACATGGGTGTTAGTAGACTTGTTGGAAGGCTGTAAGGCCTTAGGATGCAAGTGGATTCTGAAAAAAGAAATATAAACCCGATGGTACTGTAGACAAGTACAAAGCTCGCCTTGCGGTCAAAGACTTTAAACAAAAAGAAGGGCTTGACTTCTTTGATACTTACGCACCTGTTACGAGAATAGCTTCCATCCGGGTGCTTCTTGCGACTGCTGCATTGCACAATCTTGAGATTCACCAAATGGATGTGAAAACTGCGTTTCTGAATGGTGATTTGGAAGAAGAGATATACATGGAGCAACCTGAAGGGTTTGTTGTGCCCGAGCAAGAGCGCAAGGTATGCAAATTGGTAAAGTCTCTTTATGGATTGAAGCAAGCGCCGTTGCAATGACACTTGAAGTTCGACAATGTGATGTTGTCAAATGGATTCACTATCAACGAGTGTGATAAGTGTGTTTACATTAAGAACACAGATAACGGGTTTGTTATTGTGTGTCTGTATGTTGATGACATGTTGATAATGGGCAGCAATAGTGCCATTATTAACGAGACAAAGAGCATGTTGAAAAGAAATTTCGATATGAAAGATATGGGTCTAGCTGATGTGATTCTCGGAATCAAAATAGTGAGGACTAATGAGGGAATTGCTTTAACGCAATCTCATTATGTTGAGAAAATGCTTAAGAAATTCAGCTCGTTTGATTGTAAGCCAGCAAAGACTCCTTTGGAGCTCAATTCCATCTAAGCAAGAATATGGGTGAGCCTGTTGCTCAAGAAGAGTATGCAAAGGTTATATGAAGTTTGATGTTTGAGCTGATTCACGAGCAACCCAAGGAACATTGGAAAGCTCTGTGCAGAGTTTTGAGATACTTGAAGTATACTATTAACTTTGGACTGCACTACACAAGATATCCCCAAGTACTTGAAGAGTACTGTGACACAAATTGGATCTCTGATTCAAAAGACTCATTTTCGACGAGTGGGTATGTGTTCACTGTGGGGGTTGGTGCTGTTTCATGGAAGTCAGCAAAACAGGCGTGTATTGCTCGCTCCACCAAGGAATCCGAGTTTATCGCATTGGATAAAGCATGGGAAGAAGCCGAGTGGCTCATAAATTTCCTAGAATGTATTCCATGTTGGAGAAGCCAGTGCCCACAGTAGTGATACACTGTGATAGCAAAGCAGCTATAGGTAGAGCACACAATGGCTTCTATAATGGTAAGTCTCGACACATTCGTCGACGACATAATACCGTAAGGTAGTTGATCACAAGTGGTGTTATCGCAGTTGACTATGTTAAGTCAATAGATAACATAGCGGATCCATTAACAAAAGGTTTAAACCGTGATCAAATGCAGAAATTGCTAAAAGGAATGGGACTGAAAAGCACATCTTAAAAGATGAGTATAGTGGTAACCCAACCATATGATTGGAGATCCCATGGGATTGGTTCAATGGGAAACAAAGCTATACAAATCTAGTTGTAACACTCAGAAGATTTTAATCTTCGCCCATTCTTTAGAAAGCATTGAGTGTTGTAACCTGCACGTGGTAGGAGGTTAAGTCCTTTGACTTTTAATGATTCTTGAAATCTCAAGGAGATGAAGAATGACAGGTTACTCATGAAAAAATCACCTATGTAAGTGAGAAGTGGGGCCGCTTCATGTGTGTGAGTCACTTATGAATTCCAAAGAGGTGTTCCACGGCCGAAACAGACACAGACGTGAGAATTGATGGAGTTGAGACAATATTGTGTTGATGCTATTGACTAGGCATACACCAAGGAGGAACTGTTCAAGGCATCGCGTCCACTAGCCCGCCGGTATGTCCGATAGTGTTGACTATGGAAGGTTCAAAATCTCAAGTTACCTCTCGAAAGACAGTATCGTTTCTCGAGAACTGAGCAAAGAGTCTGTTACATTAATTTGTGTCTAGTGTTGGTTTGAGCTTGCAGCGCTCTAACCAATATGGGGGATTGTAAGAAAAATATGAGGGAAATAGAAAAGTCTCAAGCTTTTCATATGACCAAGTCTTTTGGCTTTTCACCTAAGGTGTGGATTTGATAGATGAATACACACCAACAAATCATTCTCTATTCTCTCTAGCTCTCAAGCATTTTAGTTCGCATCTTAAGGAGCATTGCATAGCTTGGTTCTCGCCTCCAATTCAAGTTCGTCGGAGCCTACGAGTTTGAGGTGCTTCAACTTGGTAGGAGAAAAGTCGTTTCATCTTTGGGGACGTTGCGCCAATCCGTGAGCACTAGCCGCGGCGTATCTCGTCTTGCGGAGAGAGGGATACCTCGACTCCACTTGAAGAAGACTATAGTTTGCATCTTGTTCCTTTTATTGTATTTACTTTGTTTTATTTACCTTCTAGTTTTGGTTCTTTTGAAATAGCAAGAGTTTGCCCGTGTAAAGGCTACACTATTTCCAACAGAAGTCGCGGTTAATCGACGTGGTGGAGTTCAAGAATCAAGAAAGCGACTCCTCCACTGCCGCGCATAAGCCCCTCCTGTCGCCGCCGTGCTCGTCTTCGCGATGCCGATTTTGGAGTGAAGTGAAGAGAATTTGGGGGTGGGAATTTAGGGTAAGAATGGAGATTGCATTAGGGAAAATTTGGGGATTTTGGGTTAAAATCCGAGATCGAGTAAGCATAAGTTTAACACATCAGTACACACTCAGCAACCACGTCAGCTTAAAGAGACATGTCCGCTGGAAAAAAATTTAGTTCGCGGGGAAAATCGAAAAATAGGAATAGTATTTCACTTTTAGGCCATGTTTGGTTGACAGGAAAATAGAGTTGACAAGGATAATGATTCTTGGGAAAATGAATCCCAGGAATATGATTCCTAGTAATTTTATTTTCTTGTGTTTGGAAAATATCAAGATTTTAAATTTATATTTAATTTAAATTCCAAACTAAAAATATACTCCCTCCGTCCCAGAGAAGTTGACACACTTTCCTTTTTAGTTTGTCCCACAAAAAATGTCACATTTCCCTTTTTGGAAAAAGTTCTCTCTCACATGAATATAAAAATTATATTTTCTCTCTCCATTTAACACACAAAACAAAACCTCCTAAAATCTTGTGCCATTTTCAAAGTATGCCAACTTCTCTGGGACGGAGGGAGTACTTATTATTATTTTATTTATAAAAAAGAATAAATATATAAATATTTTAATAAATAATTAATTACAAATAATAATAATTATATTATTATATTTATTATTATGATGGTAGTTAAAATATGAGTTGTCCTTTTAGAATATATAATAATATAATTGTAATTATAGTTACATAGTTTATTATACTCATTTATTATGATAACAAATATGGTTACAAATACTTCCTCCGTCCGCCATTAACTGTCCATTTTTTATTTTTCATCCGTCCGCCAATAAATGTCTCATTTCACTTTTATTACATTTGGTAAGTGGACCTTATATTCCTCTAACTCATTTCACTCATATTTTATTATAAAATCAATATATAAAAGTAGACACCACATTACACTAATTTTTTCTACCTACTTTACATTATAAAGTCCCAACAATTTTTTAAAACTCGTGCCAATAAGATATGAGACATTTAACATGGACAGAGGAAGTATCTAATTAGGTCCAACTTGAATATTGCCAACTTTTTCTGCCAATAGTTAAACACTTACTCAATCTCATAATAACAAAGAAGCATTACTACTCCAATACAAATCTAAGTCCGAGTATAAACAGAGGGGAGCATTAGGGTGCTACCATAGTTAGAGTGACAACGTACCACTAACCTCGTGTTGCCACGTGACACGCTATCCAGCAATATTAGGGGCGTATCCAACAATATCATAGTAAGCGTTTTAGATGGATTTCTACATATCACATGATAGTATTACGTGGATTGCATTGTAGAGTGTTGAGTATTGCATTATTGTCTATAATGCAAAACAACGGTATAAAAAAACAATCTGTCTATATATATACTGCAACTGAAACATTCTATGTTTATACAGCAATACTCAATAATCTACACTGCAATCCACCTGTTACTATCATGCAATCTGTAATCGCATACTAAATGAATATTGCTGGATACGCCTCTAATATTGTTGGATAACGTGTCATGTGGCAGATGATACCGTGATGGATCGATTTCAATTAATGAATTAGAATTCGTATATATATAAAAGTTAAAAGTTGATAACCCTCTTCTCTTACCTCTAATGGTATAATATAATGTATATGTATATATACAAAAGTTTCATTACCATAAACATATATTATACTTATAATTTTATATATGTACGAAGGTAATGTATATATATATATATATATATATAGGGAAATGCTAAAATGACAACGGTATTTTGGGTGACACTGTGCCACCAATCTGAGCCGTTAGATTTTGATGGAGATGCAATTTTAATAGGCCACTTGCCAGTTTTCGATTTTTTTGAAAAAATGAATTAAAATATGCAAAAGGCTATAATTGGAAAGCTCAGTTCCAGCCGTTTCTCTCTAAACATAAAACACGGTCTTTCCTCCTTCTCTCCTTCTTCTATTTTTGACATTAATCTATCAAATCTTTAGCAAAAAACCGCAATCGGTATTTTCAGTCTCTGCAAATCTTTTAATCTCCAGCGCTATTTTCATTTTGTTATCTGTAATTCTTCCTTCAATCTACGATCAGTAGTCAATCCATGGAGAATGATGTTCCCGATGACTTCCATTTCACTGATTTTGTAGACGGTAAGAAACAATTCTGATCGTGTAATCGTGTAATTGTGTGGTTTCAGTTTGTTGGTTTTCGATATGTGATTCTATTTTATGTAATCGTGTAGTTGTAAATTTTGATATGTTAAATCAATTTCACGAATTTGATATGTAACTACTGAATTTGTATCTTTCTAGTTGAATTCATAAATGAAGTTTTTGAATTTGTGATTAAATCTCACAGAGTTCATATTTGTATCTTCCTAGTTGAATTCGTAAATGAGCAGTTCTATTACACCATACAGAATTCGTAAGTCAGATTGCTTGGTTAAATATGTTCGGTTGCTTACTTATTGGGCTGAAATTGCATATGTTAGTTGTTAAAATATCTCTGGTTGCTGTCTCAAATTAATAATCGACGACCAATTCTATCGCTTTAAATATTGTCTGTGCTTGCATAGAAGTGCTTGTTGTGCTTTTATTTAACACTGATTT
>NC_062968.1:14619278-14749708 GCF_023119035.1 Salvia hispanica
TGCATACACGTCATAGAACGCGAAACCAAAATCTAATGATTTGAACTTCTGCCCAACCACAGGCTTCAAATCTGAAGAGCAATCAGGAACAACAACCACTGTATACAATCACAAAAAACAAAGTCTCAGCTAACGTACGCATTACGACTTATAAAACGTGCATTATATAATTGAAATTTGAAATTACACAGTAATAAATCTACATTAATTTTAGCTACTCAAATAACACCCTAGCCGAGACCAAAACTAAACTCTTGCTCCTAGTACACGGTTGTGGTAGTAGCAACAATAAAAAAGCCCAACCACGGGCGTCAATTCTGAAGAACAAACATGAACAACAACCACTGTATACAATCACAAAAAAACAAGTCTCAGCTGACATACGCATTACTAATTATAAAACGTGCATTATATAATTTAAATTTTAAATTACACAGTACAAAGTCTACATTACTCTTATCTACTAAAATAACAACCTGACCGCCCTGATTTCTAAACCCTAGCCGAGACCAAAACTAAACTCTTGCTCCTAGTACACGATTGTGGCCCAAGAACCAAATAAAAACTGATACGATTAGGAAAAGGTCGCACAAATCCCTACAGACTACATACAAGCAACAACGATTGTGTCTCTCCTTTGCAATGAATGAAACATGGAGAGAATATTCATACAGTTTTCTGGAAAGATTACCTTCTTCCATTGTTGAAGAATAATCTTCTTCCATTGGAGACGAACAACCTTCTTGCAGTGTAGAAGAAATTACGGGACGCTACGACTAAATAAAATTATCAACAAGAATTGTCTCCCTAAAACGCAACGACTAAATATAAATATCAAATTTTCGTCAGACTATTTAGAACAAGAATTGTCTTCAATGGAGAATAATGAGAAATTTGACGGTGAAGAAGAGATATATTTGAGCAGATTTCATGCAATATTTTAAGATGGAGTGAATCAAGGGGTTATCATAACAGACGTGCATGTGTACTTCCCTAAACGCCATTTTCTCAATTTTTTAATGGTTAAAAATGATTAAATGAGGCTCTAATTTCGGCCTTAGGATCTTGATTATGGATGGTATAGATTGAGAAAGTAAAAAGTATAAAAGATGGGAAAAGTATATGAATACATCCCTATATATATATATATATATATATATAGTCCTATTAACCACAAATTCCCCCGTAAAGACCGAACTAGAGACCAAATTAGGGCCACTCATTTTTCTTAATCTTATGGTTATGATTAATTTACAATTAATTTAATATTTTATTAAATAAAAATGTTTTTTTAATTTTTATTTTTTATAGATTTTTTTTAAAATTTTTTTAATTTTTTAAAATTTTTTTATTTTTTTTTTAGTTTTTTTTAAAATTTTATTTATTTATTTTTATTCGATAAAAACTTGCTGGAGTAAATAATGAACTATATTCACTACATAATGAACTAAATGAATGTATGTTATAAACTTATTACTTCATTCAGTCGTGCTATTACTTCATTCCGTTAGTTTATTACTTCATTTATTCATGCTATTACTTCATTCTATTAGTTTATTACTTCATTCCGTTAGTTTATTATTTCATTCAGTCATGCTATTACTTTATTCCATTAGTTTATTATTACTTCATAATGTGTTATGACATAATTATCTTTCAGTTGGGTTTAGGGTTATTACTTCATTCATTAGTTTATTACTTCATTCAGTCATGTTATTGTTATGAGCTTATTACTTCATTCAGTCGTGCTATTACTTCATTCCGTTAGTTTATTACTTCATTTATTCATGCTATTACTTCATTCTGTTAGTTTATTACTTCATTCCATTAGTTTATTACTTCATTTAGTCATATTATTACTCCATTCCATTAGTTTATTACTTCATAATGTGTTATGACATAATTATCTTTCAGTTGGGTTTAGGGTTATTACTTCATTCCTTTAGTTTATCACTTCATTCAATCATGTTATTACTTCATTCTATTAGTTTAGTACTTCATTCCGTTAGTTTATTACTTCATTCAGTCATGCTATTACTTCATTCCGTTAGTTTATTACTTCATTCGGTTATGTTATTACTTTATTTCATTAGTTTACAACTTCATTTTATTAGTTTATTACTTCATTTTATTATTTTATTACTTCATAATGTGTTATGACATAATTATCTTTCAGTTGAAGTAAATTCAATATATAATGAATGCGAAAAATTACTTCATAACATACATTCATTTAGTTCATTATGCAGTGAATATAGTTCATTATTTACTCCAGCAAGTTTTTATCGAATAAAAAAAAATTCTAATTTTTTTTTTAAAAAATTAAAAATTTTTTAAAAAAAATAAATTAAAAAAAAAATTAAAAATGTTTTTATTTAATAAAATATTAAATTAATTCTAAATTTATCATAATCATAAGATAAAGAAAAATGAGTGGCCCAAATTTAATCTCTAGTTCGGTTTTTAAGAAGGGTTCGACATTGATCACAACTCTCTATATATATATATATCATGAATTGGCTGTGCATGTGTGACGTGTGTTATCTATAGTAAGCAGTTACTTTGTAGTTTGATAACTTACCATTTCAACTTACGTGTCTTTTGACTTGAGGAGTCGGTTAATGAAGAATTAGTTATTGGGTGAATAGGCGCAATTCTTCGGAGAAGGGGTCTAGTACCTATATATATTTGTGCTTGCATGCATAATAGTCAATTACACAAAATAAGAACTATGTACACAGAAAAGAGTAGCGGCCTATAGAAATGGATATACATTGTAAGAAAGTTTATTATTCAAACAAATCAGTAATGATTACATCACGAATAAAAATTAGAATACAATTCAACAAAACTTGCTCTCAGCTATAGAACTTGATGCCCGAGCTAGCGTGTTAACAACTTGATTCGTTGATCGTCTTACGAACCTCATAGAGGATCCAGAGGCCTCTTTCAAAAGCTGACGATAATCTTCTACTACTGCCCCAAAGATAGAATCATCCTTCTGTAAACCTGTCACCACGAGTACTACCGTTTGGACATCCATTTCAAACTCCATCTCCTTCCAACCCTTTCTTTTGACCCAACTCAACACATCTCTCAAGCTAAGGAGATCGACCATAGATGGGCCAGCCACCCTTCCCACCTTTCCGCACATCGCCGCTACCACTATCCCTTCAAAATCTCGAACGACCGCCCGACAACCAATTTTTCTTTGGCTCTCGAACACAGCGGTATCTATATTGAATTTTAGCACACCATTCCACGGCTTCACCCATTTTCCCTCCAAGTGAAGTCTCCCACCTAGCGCACCAATGTCATTTTGTACCTGAGCTTCTCTCCAAGCCGTTAGACAGCTACAGGCTGCACCAATAATTCCTGCAGCTGACACGTTCTCATTCCGCCATATAATTTTGTTTTCATTAAACCATAGATGCCATAGCAAAACAACCACTTCTTCAACTTCCATCCCTAATTCACCACTCACTATTTTTTCTAACCATACAATAAACCTCCTCTCACCCGGCGAGATTAACGGCACCCTAAACCTATGCCAACAATCACACGCAAGGCCAGAAGAAATAGGCAATGGATAACAATTTCCGTCTCAAAGTTGCGTACCTAGCAAATCTCTGGGACCTGCATCTGGCATTGTCGCAATTGGTCCCTCGTTGGGAAGAAATTTATGCATGCCTTCCATAAAAAAGGTTTTCACTTTAGGTGACACTTTTAGTTTCCACAGCCTACTTCACACCATCGAGTTTGTCTCCACTTCAAAGATGCCTTCGCACAAAAACTTATATGCTACGCGTACAGAGAAAGATCCTTTCTGCTCCGGACACCAAAATAATGCACCCTCTCTAGAGCTCCGGGCCAGCGGGATGCGCATCTCAGCAGCTGCTCAACTTCTTCTTCATTAAACACAACTCTCACAACCACTTCATTCCACACATGTGCCCCCTCAAAGAACAACTTTGACACCGTAGCATCACGAAATCAATCATTTATACACGAGATTGGATGGAGTTAATCGACACTCTGCCACCAATATCCCCCATAAATGAGCGTCTCTCTTTCATCGCCATTGTGTTGTCTAAAGCCTGCCTTCATACGATCTTTGGTTGCCACTAACCCACTCCTAAATAAACTTTGATTACCAACCTTTCCAATATCAAGAATCCCATGTCAAGATAAATATTGAGATTTAAGAATTCGTCCAAGTAACGAGTCAGGATTCTCATTCAATCTCCATAGTTGTTTTCCTAACAAAGATATTAAATTCTTTCAATGTTTGGAAACCCATCATCCTTTACATTTTGGAACACAAAGTCTATTCCAAGCCACCGGATGAATTTTCTTCATATTTTCTGTATCTCCCCACCAGTAAACATTTAGCATTTTACCAAGGTAAGCGCACAAATGTTGTCTGATTTTAGGAACATATTAATCCAGTAGGTGGGTTGAGCCTGCGCCACACTTTTAATTAGTACTTCTTTCCCCACTATAGACAGTAGAGATTTATTCCACCCTGCCAGCTTTGTCCACTCTTTCTCTTTAAGGAACCAAATGACAACTTTTTTGTCTCTCCCAACAAACCTAGGCATCCCCAAACAAATACCGCGTCCATTTGACAAATTTACACCTAGTAACTCGCATACCTCAGTCATAGCATTGGTGGAAGTATTGGAGCCGAAGAAAGCCTTTGATTTATTACTCCCTCCGTCCCACAAAAGATGTCACACTTTCCTTTTTAGTTTGTTCCACAAATGATGTCACACTTTCATTTTTAGAAAAAGTTCTCTCTCACATTAATATAAAAATTATATTTTCTCTCTCCATTTAACACACAAAACAAAACCTCCTAAAATCCCGTGCCATTCCACAAGTGTGACATCTTTTGTGGGACGAAGGGAGTATAATTTATCAACTGACCAGAAGCTTCTTCATATTCTTTAATACACCCTTTCACCACTTTTCCCACTAGTTGATATGCATGGAAGAAATGTAAGCTATCATCTGCAAAGTGAGAAACAGTAGGTGCCCCTCTTGATATGCGACACCCGTGCAGTCGCCCCAACCTCTCCTCCCTCCTTAGTATAGTTGAGAAGCCTTCCGCACAGAGGATGAAAAGATAGGGGGATAAAGGGTCCCTTGCCTTAGTCCTCAACTCGCTGTGATTGGGCCTATTTTGTTGTTGTTATTCACCAAGAAATATTTCACAGATGATACACACATCATTAACCACCGAATAAATCGATCATTGAAGCCCATACGACAAAGCATCTGTTGTAAAGACCTTCATTCAATGCGATCATATGCCTTCCTCATATCAAGCTTAAGTGACGCACAACCCGTCTCACCTTTTGATTTCCTACGCATCCAGTGCATTGATTCAAAAGCAATAAGAGCATTATCTGTAATCAACCTATTGGTAATGAAAGCGTTTTGTGAGTCTGAAACCACTTTGTCAAGGATCTTTTTCAGCCTGTTAGCCAACACCTTCGAAATGATCTTGTATAGGATATTACATAAAGCAACTGGCCTAAAATCTGCTATGGTCTCTGGCCTTCCATTTTTGGGAATCAGCGTAACAAACCTGTTATTAAGATCTCTTGGTAAAGATTCAGAATTAAGGATTTGAACACAAGATTCGACAACATCTCTACCAATAATATGCCAAAAACTCTGAAAAGAATTAGTAAAATTGAAGTTTGATATTAAAAGTTTGACATTATTTCCAAAAAACGTGTTAGTAAGAACTTCTATACTCCCCCCGTCCCATAAAAATATGTGCACTTTCCGTTTTCGTTTGCCCACAAAAATATGTGCATTCCATTTTTGAAAAGATATCGATTTAATAATGTAGGTCCCACTATCCACTATCACTACTTTAACTATCATTTTCCATCTCTCTCTTACTTTACCGTATCATTCTCCTTCTCTCTCTTACTTTACCGTATCATTCTCCTTCTCTCTCTTACTTTACCAATTTTGTCTTAATTCTCGTGTTATATTCATTGCCCATATTTTTACACTACAAAAAACGCGCTAATTACCAATGGCAAAATCCGTGGGTAAAATCAAATTATTCGTTGGAAAACAGTATTACCAAGGGATTACCAAGGGATAGTAGCCATGAGTAAAAGACACGACGCTAATTTTTTTACCCAGGGATATTATCCCTTGGTAAAATTTCCAACGGCAAATCCGTTGGCAATTGTCTATTAGGTTTTGGATAATTACCAACGGCATTTCTGTCGGTAATTCTAGATAATTTTTTGCAAATTTGCCAACGGCATTCCTCCGTTGGTAAATTTTCAGAATCGTATCAGCATAATTTTATATTTTTCTCAAAACCTATATACAATATCATGTTCTAGCTACACCATACAATCAATCAATAACAAATAAATAATGACCAACAAAATGAAAATCATCATTGATAAGCCTCAAAATTATTAGTCAAAATACAACCAACATTCTAAGTAAAATAAACATGAAGTGTATGAGTTTCCAAGTGAGTTCATGAGATATATCAACTCATCATCATAAATACGAGTGTGACTTGATTGTTGGGGTTGCTTGGACGTCATAAACTACTTCATCATTTCTTCCATCTCCCTTTTTTGCTCGTGTAGTTTTTGATGCATTTCACGCCACAATTCTTGGCGCAATTCATCTCGTATTCAAAGCTGCAAATCAACATATATGTGGAAGTTAAGCTCCCTCGAAATATTTTATAGTCAAACAAACAAGTCTCATATTAAGTTCTTGAGTCTCTGCCAATACAAACAAATTTCAGATACAATGAGAGACACATTTCTATGAATGGAACTCTCAATAGAAATGATGGCTCACTCACTGAATGTAGTCATTTTTCTGCCAGAAAACAAAGTTTAATCAAATAGTAACAGTATTGCAACCTATGAAACAAATACTAATAAAAACTCAGCCGCATAAATAATATATTCAAAAACGTGTTAGGAGCTAATAGAATCCAAAAATACCATAAAGCAAAGGTTACATTGTTTCTCACATGTGTTACTCAGCACTTAACTTCGATTCTTCAGCTCCTACTACTCCTGCAAAGTTAATTCACCCAGTTAACTTCCAAACGGAAATATGTTTTGATATCCCCAAATCTGCTCCACAATTGATCCTACATGTAAACGGTTGATACAGATCTTTTCTGGTAACAGTAGAAAAAGTTTAATGGCACATGATCTGAAAAATAGAAATGCAATAGTCTGTCCATATTTCATGTATTCAAGCCTAATTAAATCTTGTTGAGAGCTCAAATATGTCTCCTGACTGGGATAGAGCCAACCTAAATCCAAAGGTCCACAAGAGTCAGAAACCGACATTTTGGTAGTAAGTTGCCAGACTAATCAATCTGAAAAGATTACAATCTCAGCCCTTTCACTACTCATTAGAGGAAAATGAACATCAGAAGAAACATTAAAGTGGTAGATAAACCAAAACTATTTTTTCCATTTCCACATCTAAGATTGCAAACTAAATTCCACTAGTTGCTTATTTGTATCTCTTATCCTAAATATCTTCTCCTTCATCTCCATATCTCCACATTCCTCTATCATGTCCATATATATATATATATATACCAAAATGCATGCATAGAGAAGACAGTATATTGAATCTAGAATATTACTCATCGATGAAAGGAAATCATAAAAGCTGAGCAAAAAGAGCACGCAAAATTTGAGCTACACGTCGAGCATCAAAACTATGAAGACACAATTAGTCATAACTAATATGGAGTAAAAAAAACTAACAGAGGGCAGCAAACCAATGAAACGCTAACCCCGAGTGAGAACTTAGCTCTGTTAACACTTGGCTTCGTAATCTTGAATGCTACTAATCTGACTTTGACAGTAGACAGTTGAAAACCTATACATTCATGCAGAGTAGAGATTTAAGTGAAGCAATGTAATGTTAATAAGAAGAGAATTCAACATAGGTCTCAGATGAATGATAACTAATCAATAGTGAAACTGGATCGATCTCTGAACCTGTGAGTAATTATTTTTTATACCGAAAGCCAAAATCAAGAACTATTCAATTAAAGGAATGGTCACATTCAAATATAGCTTTGATAAGGAAAGCACTGAAACTCTAAAAATGCTTCTGATCTTAAAGCATTTTCAAATCAATACTGAATCACATTCAACTACGTAGCTTTTACAACATCATTTTGATATTGCAAAAGTTTTCAAGGTGCAAAATGAACACAAGTGATTTTCTACTAAACATCAACTAGGTGAAAGTCTCGAAGTGAAGAGGCGAAAGATACCATTTGAGGTTCATCCATTAACATCAACAGGTCATTGTTGACACTTGGTAATGTGATAAATGCATTAAGCTCACCACATACATTATCGTGATTCAAAGCTAACACGGATTCTGCAGGATGCTCTTGTTAGTTCTTCATCTAGCTTCGTCTTATTGTTAGTGCAGCGAGTTATCAGACAGATAAACAACAAATCAAGCCAAACTCATTCAAGAACTACAAAAATCAGATGAAGAAAAACAGAGTTAATAACAACACCAACTTGAAACCAATCTGAAGTCAAGCATACAAATATTGACTCACTCCATATCAGACAAACTAATCTGCGGATGAAAATAATCAAACCTTAGTTTCCTTTTAGCTCAATTCATTATACATGCTCTCTACTAATCTATTAAAATATAGTAGTAATAGTTAATAATTTTACCAGCTTTTACATAATTTTGCTTAATCAAATCTACCAGAGACAATAACTTCCACAACTCACCTATTAAGATGTTGCATTCAAGCTCCAAGAGTTTGAAGCCATTTTTATATGCAGAATGTATGGAACACAAATGTAGACAGTGGTCAGGCTGCTGGTTTGATTAAAAAAAATAAGATTATGAGGTTGAGATTCGATTAGAAAAAGTCAGAGATGAATTTGCCTTGCTGATTCAGTTATGAGAGTGAAGATTTAAAGCCTTGATGAAGATCAAATCGTGAGAATATAAACACATTTTTTGTTATTTAGCTCATCTATTAATAGCAGCATTTGCAACTGATAAATCCAAGTGGAAATGGAAGTGAAAACATCACAATATTTTAGAGCCAAATGAATATCTTAAAGTTTTGACATGCATCAACAAGGGTTCCGATTCCAATTTTCCCCAAATCGTCTTCAACAAAGATCATCAACCTTAGTCCAAAAAGAACAACTGAAAAATATCTTACCTCCACGAATCTTTCGCCAGAGATCTCTTCCACCGGAGATGCTCCATGAATCCTTCTCAATCGGCGTCGGATTTCATAGATTGGAGGAGATGTCGGCGTCGGATTTCATCAGAAGAGAAAGAGTGAGCGCAGTAAAAGTAAGGGCCAGGTTGAAAAGTAAAGTAAAAAGTGAAATTGGTCAGGGTAATTTAATTTATGATTACCGATGGCACGTACCCCTCGGTAATTTCCAACGCAACACTCCCTCGGTAATTTATATATAAAATAATAATTATTTAAAAATAATAGTTTTACCCACGGAATTCTCCGTTGGTAAAATAATCTGTCAAACACCGTCGCAACCTCGTTGGAAAGTATGTCGGTAAAATTACCAACGGCTTATCCCTTGGTAATCCATGTTTAAATACCGATGGATGTTTTGTTGTCAGTAAATCCCTTGGTAATTAGCGTTTTTTTGTAGTGTTATGGGAAAGAGGGAGTATTATTTTCCTCTAGAGTCAATTTGCAAAATTGAAGTTTGATACCCCCTCCTTTGAAAGAATATGCACTTTGGATTCGGCACGAGTTTTAATGTAAAATTGGTAAAGTAAGAGAGAAAAAAATAGTTAATGTATTATTAGTGAAAAATTGGTCCTACTTCATTATAGAGAAAAGACTTTTAAAATTAGAAAGTATATATTTTTGTGAGACAGACTAAAAATAAAAAAATGTATATTCTTGTGGGACGAAGAAAGTATTATAATTGAGTAAACGACTATCGATCATGCCATATTAAGGCGTCAACTTTTAACCCCAAAACTAATGGAAAAATTGTACAATTGGACTGGTCAACGAGGAAATTGACACCCAAAACTAGGGGTGGGTCGATACGATATATCGTATCGAAAACATTGTATCGTGTATCGTATCGAAAATATCGATATGAAAGAATTTCATATCGTTTCGAAAGTTTCGATATATCGAATTTCGATATATCGAAACTTTCGATATAAAAAAATTTCATATCGTTATCGTATCGATATTTCGATATATCGTACCGAAATTCGATATATCGTTAAATATCGATATATATCGAAAATTTCGATATATATCGAAAATAAAATATCGATATATATCGAAAATATCGATATATCGAAAATTTTCGATATATATCGTATTTCCGATATAAAACGATATATCGCGATATAAGGAAATTCATATCGTTATCGTATCGAAAACTTACGATACGATATCGTATCGTATCGAAAATTACGATATATCGAAAATTCGATAATTTTTCGATATTTTTCAATACGATACGAGCGATATATCATTTTTTCGGTATTTTTCCCCAGCCCTACCCAAAACATTAATATCCCGCTCCACTATCACCTTACAAATTTCTATTCCACAAAACTTGGAGAAGAAAAAAATTCGATGTGTAATTTCCAGACTATAGTAAATGTCTTTTTTTGCACAATAAAAACTCCACCCATAGCTCGATATTTATTTCAAAATAAGAGTCAACGTTAACTCAACAAACTAGTTAACTTCTTATTTAATTGTGGAATGGTAGTAATCTCTTCGTCCCATAATAGTTATTGCACTTTGCAAGTAACACAAATTTTTTTAGAAAATATTATTTTATGTGTTAAGTTGATTGAGAAAATAATATACCCTCTTTGTCCATCATTTTAAGATCTATTTTGTCATTTTGAATTATTCAAGATTTATAAAACTCTTACTTTATTCTATTTTTGGTATGCGGATTCCACATTTCACTAATTTTCTATACTCCCAATCCATTATAAAACTAATACTACACTCATCTCCGAATAGAAGTCTCATTTATTTCTGGCATGAGTTTTAAGAAATATTAAGAAAAAAAATAAGTGGAAAGAAGTTAGTACTATATGAGTCTCACTTGTATTTATTAGTTTTAAATAAGATATGAGTGGAATGAGTTAATGGAATGTGGGGCCTATTATCATTTGTAGTATAAATGAACCGTGACTCCTATTAATGTACGGACTAAAATGGAAAAACGAAATTCCTATTCACAGACGAGGGAGTACTAAAAATGGATCTCTCATTCCACTCATTTTCTCTATTTACTTTTCTTAACAATGACAAATAATTTTTTGAAATCTGTGCCAAGTCAAAATAGTTCTTTAAATGATGGATAGATGGAGTATTTAATAATCTAAGAGAAAAATTTCTTGCAAAAAATAAATATTACAACATCTTTTTAAATGAAAGTATGAGATCAATCGTAGAATGGACATCCATTGCAAAATGAAAAGAGTAGCAAGTAGTTAAATGCATCCATTAAATACCCGATGAGATTAAGTATAGTATCCTATTAAAATAAAATGAATATTTGGCGGAAAAAAAAGAAAAAGAAAATAATGATTGTTGTTGTCTGCGTGATACACGAGAAAGAAATTAAATTACCACAATGTCTTCAGCTCTTCGCTATATATTGGAATTAAAAAGCGGAGGAATACTGAACACTCACACACACAGAGAGAGAGAGAGAGAGATGGGTGGGGAAAGAAATGGGGATGTGGAGAAAACGACGATCATGATTCCTCAAGTGAAGTTCACAAAGCTCTTCATCAATGGAGAGTTCGTTGATTCTATATCAGGTTTGTATATCTACTTAACTACTACCTTTTATTCCTTATCATTCAAAGCATTCCCTCATTAATTCAACACCCAAATTTATTGATTATATATGTTGCACATGGATTAGATACTGCTATTGCTTTTACTAATCACATAGTTATACGGTATGGTGTGGAATTATTATAGTCCAGCAATAAGTCAAAATAAAAATACCAAAAGCTTGATCACCACACATGAAAATTATGGTGTGGATAACCCTCCCCCTTATGAGGCCTTTTAAGGGGTGAGTGGCTCATTTCTAATATGGTATCAGAGCGGGCCCAAGCCGATGATGGATTTATTTCTTTATTTCTTCTCTTGTCTACCCACGTGATGGAAGTCCGATGTGTAATTCCGGCCCACACGTGAGGGGGCGTGTTAAAATTCTAATATCTTGTCCCACATCGGCTTGGTGATGATCCAATCTAATCTATATAAGTGTTGGTGATGATCCAATCTAATCTATATAAGCGTGGATAACCCCCCCCCCACCCCCGCCTTATGAGGCCTTTTATGGGGCGAGTAACTCATTTCTAATAGGAAGACGATGACAAACATATGTACATGTACGAATCTAATTATTCAATAATACTCCCTCTGTCTCATTTAGGAGTCCAGATTTACTATTTTTGGATGTCTCACTTTAGCAGTCCCAATTAACCATACATAAATACCTATTAAGCAATTTACCGTAAATAGTAGTGGTGTAATTGAATGTGGATTTTTCTATTTGTCAAAGAATTATTAGTTGAACATACCAACTCAAAGTGTCATTTAGTATGGAAGGACTAGTGAATATTTTCTCCATTGTCACACTTAAAATCCATACTCCTATATATAGATGAGTATGATATACTACTTCTATTTCTTTAAAAATAGACAATATTTGCCATTTTAGAATGCCACATAAAAATAGACCAATTCTATTTAAGGAAATCTTTTCTTTCAATGAGGCAGGTCTCATTTTCCACTAATAATACTCCAATTACATTTTCTTTCTAACTTTATATTTACCAATTATGCATAAAAACCTATGTCGTTTCAAATGTTGTCTATTTTTGGGGACAGATGAAGCACTATAATAATACTCCCTCATTCCCACAATAGGAGCCACATTTGGTGTGGGCATGATTTTTAAGAAATGTACAGAATAGTGGGCTGGAAAAGTTGGTCGAATATGATGTCCTCTTTTTTATATTGCTTTTATAATTAAATGTGAATATGAGATCTATTTACCATTTATGGTAAAAATGAAATATGACACTTATTGTGAGACGGATGAAGTATAATACATCCAAAAGAACCGTACCACAAACCAACAATGAAAACAATTTTGGTATTCTGATTTATTTTAATTATTCTGTATGATAAATTATGCATGGATTGTTGTAAACAAAAATAGGGAAAACATTTGAGACAATTGATCCAAGAAGTGAAGAAGTAATTGCTAAGGTTGCTGAAGGGGATAGGGCTGATGTTGATTCAGCGGTCAAGGCTGCCCGTGAGGCGTTTGATCATGGCCCATGGCCGAGACTCCCCGGATCTGTAAGCACTATTTCGATCCGTAAATATCTATAGAAATAGACTATTTTTGTTATTTTTGTCGGTGTCTTAAAATTAACCAAATTTGAAATAGACTGCATTTTCTAGTACTAACTATACTCCAACCACATTGTGTTTATTTTATCAATTGTGCATTGAATCAGTGATGTGCCATGTGGTGTGCAGGAAAGGGGGAAAATAATGCTAAAATTAGCTGACCTAATCAAAGAAAATATAGAAGAACTAGCCGCTATAGAGACAATGGATGCTGGTAACTTGTATAGTCTGGGGAAGATGATGTTTGTCAACGATGGAGCCCAAGTGTTCCGCTACTATGCTGGCGCAGCCGACAAAATCCATGGTGAAACTTTGAAAATGTCGAGAGAGTTGCACGGCTATACACTGCTTGAGCCTGTGGGTGTGGTAGGACACATAATCCCATGGAATTTTCCGACTCAGATGTTCTGCATGAAGGTCGCACCGGCTCTGGCTGCGGGTTGCACCATGGTTGTCAAGCCGGCCGAACAAACTCCCCTTTCTGCCCTCTTTTATGCTCATTTGGCCAAACTGGTAGGCATGCATGCCCATCTGTCATGTCGAAAATTTATTCTGACAAATATTATTAGAAATGAGTCACTCATCCCCTTCAAAAGGGTTCATTAAAGGGGAAATATTAATACTAATATAGATGAGACAGAATCATTATCAAATAGACGAGGGACAAAATTAAAAAGATTTTTAGCATTAACCATCTGTTGATTAGGCCGGTGTGCCCGATGGGGTGATCAATGTCGTGACGGGCTATGGACCTACAGTTGGTGCTGCAATCAGCTCACATATGGACATTGACATGGTGAGCTTCACGGGGTCGACAGTGACGGGACACCGGATAATGGAGGCAGCAGCAACAAGCAACTTAAAGCAAGTTTGCCTAGAATTGGGAGGCAAGTCTCCCTTCATCGTGTTCGATGATGTGGATGTTGATAAAATTGCTCCTCTTGCTCTCAATGCTTGTCTCTTTAACCAGGTATACTAACAATCTCTTCTTTGATTTGTCTTCATTATTTAATTTGTGCTCACGAAAATAATTTCAGGGCCAAATATGTGTGGCTGGGACTCGTGTATTCGTCCAAGAAGGGATATATGATAAATTTGTAGAAAGATTGTTGGAAGAGTTGAAAGCATGGGTTGTTGGTGACCCTTTTGATCCACATGTTAATCAAGGCCCGCAAGTATGGTTTGCAACTTCTACTTCTAGTACATATATATTGATTTGAATATAAGTTAGTACATGATTTTTTTTATAAACAGGTTACTAAGAAACAATATGAAAGAGTTCTGTGGTATATTGAGCTTGGCAAGAAGGAAGGAGCCACATTGTTGACTGGTGGAAAGCCTTTGGATAGGAAGGGCTACTACATCGAGCCCACTATATTCACTGATGTCAAGGTATGATGCAGCTCGGTTGTCATATTTACTTGTGACTACATGTCATGTTTAATCTTAACTCTTGTTCAGTTTATTTTCTCAAAAGCTCGACCCACTATAATGTATTTTAGCTCGTTTTACAATGCACATATTATATTATATCTCATGATTATCTATCTCACCTTTATCCTATTATCATATCTAATGAATTGAACGTCACTTATAAAAAAACTCAAGTTTAGCTATATACAGCTTGGCCATAGGTATATATTGAATTGTGAATGTTTCTACCTTCCAAAAGACAACATTGTTTTTGTTTTGTGTGGGGTGGTAGGATGATATGACAATTGCCAAGGACGAGATTTTTGGACCTGTTATGTCAATCATGAAATTTGAGTAAGTGTATCGTGACCTTAAAATGTCCTAGAATGTATGTTGTTTACATGTTTTGTCTTATCTATCTTGTCTACCAAACGGTAGGAGTATGGAAGAGGTTATAAAGAGGGCGAACAACACAAAGTACGGATTGGCAGCAGGGATTATGACCAACAACATTAACACTGCAAACACGGTTTCAAGGTCGATCAGAGCTGGTTCAGTATGGATCAATTGTTATTTTGGCTTTGACAACGATGCACCAGCTGGGGGTTATAAAATGAGTGGATTTGGGAAGGATTTGGGGATCAACGGCCTTCACAAGTATCTTCAAGTTAAATCTATTGCCAGTACTCCCATATATAATTCTCCATGGCTTTGATTTATTTTCACTTTATGTGTTTGCTTTTGGGACATATACAACACCTATCTCCTATCTTCATTTTCAATATTTGCTTTTGTAATATTAATGCTGCGTGTATGTTGTGCCTTTTCTGGGGAACAAAACTTGCATGTATTAATTTTTTCGATGTTTCTTCACATGCCAAATATTGTTGTCACTTTCCTCAGTGAGATTGTGGACTAATATCTAGAAATATATTTACATGCACGTATATGAGAGGAGAGAGAAATAGAATTTGAATCCTTACCGTATGGGTATAGTATATATGAAAATGAGAGGAGAGAGTAATAAAATTTGAATCCTAATCAAGCGTTACGGACTCAATTTCCACATTAGATGAGAGAACAAGTGGTATGGGGTATATAGGCTAAATGGACTCTCTCTCCTAACAGACTAATTTTTTGGGATGAGCTCTCATGTTGGGCCTGTATCAATTGGTGCTTTCATGAAGCCCAAACGGCTCGGAGTGGTGGCCGGAGAACAAACTCGTCGTGACCAACGATTACGTTTGGGGCCGACTCGGAGTGGTGGCCTGGCAAAGAACCAACTGTGACCAATAAGGACGTTGGCCTTTAAAGGAGGGTCGAATGTTACAAACTCAATTCCCACCACATCGATTGTGAGAACAACTGGTGTGGAGTATATAGGCTGAATGAGTTCTCTCTCCTAATAGACTAGTCTTTTAAGATAAACTCTCACGTCTGGTCTATATAATTAAGCCTCACTTTTTTATTAGTACAATAAGAGTACCATTTTTAAATTTTCTACATCATCCGAGAGGCTCGACCCAAAATGTTTATGTGCCCAAAAAACATCATCTTCATTTGGTATTGTATATATAATATACCCCAAGATATTCAAAATTATGGATTAAGACTTAGGAGTATATTTTATAAACAGTTATTTCATTATTTGTTAATATAGTTCATGAAAAGTTGATGTGGTTGAGGACCAATTTAACTTCGACTATAATTATTTAAAAATTTTAACTTCCTTGTCGGTGGGCTGCCATCACTATTTTTATAAATTTATGATGCAAATCAAATAATTAGAAGGGGAAGTTGCCTTTTTTATATCCTGTTTAGCAAAACTATGTGATGAGTTATCCTAGTATTTCTATTTTCACAAGAGCAATGCCAATGTTAATGAGACACCCTTATACGACAAAGGAAAAAATAAGCAATTAGAACGTCGTGGAATATTTAACCTAGCCTAGACCTGCTTATTCAATCGGTTTCGGAGTTCTAATCAGACCGATTGAACGGTTAACCAGTTTCAATTTTTCATAAATCCTAGAATCGGAACCCTTCGATTCCGGTTTGGAACCAGCTAGTAAAAACTACAACAAAGTTATCTCGTAGGGACGCAGAATTAGAGACGTTGCATTGGAAAATTTTATAAATTATCAAAATTTAGGACGCATCCAATAAAGTGTCCTTAATTAGATTAATTTAGAGACATTAACATTTTGCGTCCCAGATTTTGTAATTAACAAAAAGTCATTAGGAATAAAACAATAAAATAACAAAAGTAAGTAGAAATGGCATAAAGAATTAAATTTCCCCATCTCCATCGTTCTCCCTTTCCCCTTTTCACCCATCGCCGCCTCTCCGCCGGGCTCCGCCACAATTCCTCCACCGTAGGCAACGGTTGACGTTTCCTGTCACTATCCAATCGATCCATTCACGCTCTGTACGCACACTATCGTACAAACATCTCCGCCACTCAGGTCGAATGCTTCTTCACTAAGCTCATGGAGAAAGAGGTGGAATTTCTCTCCGATTCGAATTGGATTGGTATGCTGAGGTCTTTTTTTGTTGTTTTTATTAGTATAGTTGTTAAAATGATTGATTCGCTTCGTAATTGTAACTGTAGTGAGATGAATCAGGTCCAAATCGGAAAAACATGAGTTCCGTGCTTATAATTGATTTTGTTTGATGATAAAATTCTTCTGTTGTTCCGTGCTTGTAATTGATTTCGTTTGATGATAATAATCAGATTCAATTCGGCAAATCAGGCTCGAGTCTCTTTCTTTCTCTGCAATTTCTTCTTCAGGTATTTATGAATCTCCGTGCTCTTGAATCGGTCTAGTATATATATATATATATATATATATATAGGTGTGTGATCAAATACTAACTAAGTTATGGTAATAACTAATAACTAATATCAATTTTGTATGTTAAAAACATCAACACAAAGACATAAATTTATCAATCTTCTTGTGCTGATAAACTTATGTCTTTGTGTTGACATTTTAAATTTACATGTTGTATTGATATAATTATGTCTTAGTGTTGATAATTTTAATACACAATATTGAAAGTTATTAGTTATTACTGTAAATTAGTTAGCACACTAACGCAACCCTATATATATATATAGGGATGTATTAAGATGACAACCCTCTTTATTGTAACACCATACCACCATTTTAGGCCATTGGATCTGAAAATCGTGTGCTTGTCATGCTGCCACGTGTAAAAACACGGAGGGGTAAAATAGGAAATTTCTAATTTTACGTTACCAGATTGCAAGAAAGTTGTTCATTAAATATTGCGCCTTACCACAAAGAATATTGCAAAGTATCACGATCGCAATATCTAATACAAGAGACTCGCAATATTTAATACAAGATACTCGCAAACCCGTGTTTTTTCACGAAACTTAATCCTAGGCGTCCATAAACGAGATCTAACGGACTATATTGGTGGTATGGTGTTATCATATCTATGGTGGCACCCTAGTGCACCCCTATATATATATATATATATATATATATATATTGTTTTTAACCGAGATGAATTTCTACATTTACTGTTACTATGATTTAATCTACTGTACATCGTAGTGTTTGAGGATATCCATGTTTTTAGCTACTTATACTTTCTGCACTTGCTCTTGCTCTTGCTCTGCGCTTCGGGCATTGATTCCATAAGGTATGTTACAATATATTCATGCACACAAAATTATAAGCTCTTGTTCTTTAGCCTCATCTTGTTGGTGTTTCATAAGGATGATTTAGTTATTGACATTCCTCTCTACAGCATTATAAGCTCTTTCTAAGATGGAAATTGGAGTGGCACTGGTTGAATGGCAAAGTGAGTGAATAGTTTTTGTATGTCTCAACCCTATTCTATGCATAACATTAAGATGGTAGAAAGATAGATTAGAAGTTTATTATTTTTTTTATAACTTAGAGTCTGAGACAATGATCATCAACAGGTTGAAATAACGAAACAACTCTGGAAGATGATAAGTTCAGTAGTCATTATATCTGGAGTGTATTGAATATGAATGTATTTGCATATAAATATTTTGTTGTTGTACACTGATAAACTAAGTGACAGATTCAGGGGATCAAATGATGTATTGTGGGGCTTACAAATGTTTCTCACAAATAGAATGCTTCTGTACTTGTTTGTGTATAGTGTTTTGATTCTGGAAAATGTTTATTCAACACCTATTCTTCTTGCAAATTTAATTATTAATTTTATTATTTGATTAGGATTGAGAGTTTCTGATAAGTTGAAAGATGGAACAGTTGTATCTGAAGCAAGCAGATGGCAATGAATTCACGGTTGAGAAGGCCTTTACTGCTGTGCTCTTGCCAAGGCTGCTAAGACGATGAAGCAAAACAAAAGAATTCTACTTACTGCCAAGCCACAATGTAAAGATGACACTTTTCAATTAAACTTGGACTTTTTTGGTAGGGGAGTTCTGCTTTCATAAATTTGAGTGAGTCTTCTGCAGCAAAAACCCCTTTTTTGTGCAATGATTTTGTTGCCATATTACTGAATCTTGGCATTTTCTTGCAGGGATTGTGGCAAGCAAGTCTACTTATGTAAGAACAAGCTCTTTCTCTAGATAGCCTGAGCTAGGAATTCATTGTTTATAGAAGCTCAATATTGTTGCATACATAAATATATTGTAGAGTACTGAATTTTACTTATAGCTTCATAAAATTCAACCTTATCGCAGTGGACTGTAGGGTTGCGTAACTCTCTGCCAGCCATAATATAACAGAGCTTGAAAAGAATTATTGTTAGGTATGTTATTTGACTACTCATATGTCTAAATCTGATGCTCCCAAATAAATATACCAGGTGACCTTTTCTGAATATTAAAATGATCTCTGCCTGAAGTGAAATTAAAATTTTCAAATATACTTGATATTGATATTGATATTGATATTAGTAGTGGATGGATAAGGAAATGCATAACTTGTTTTGCTTTATATATATGATAATGAAGTCCATAACTTGGTAGTGTATTAGTTGTGCATGTAAGATAAAAAACTAATTTGAGATTAAATGTGAAACTTTGTTTGAATGAAAACAAGATTGTTTCTTTTTTGTTTCTGAAGTGTGTATGTGAGTGGATTATCAATACGTGAATCTATACTCGTATAAGTTTTTGCTGGAGTATAATTATCAATCTGATTATCAATATGTTTGTATGTAGGTGGATTATCAACCTGAACATTCCTGCATGGATAATAGCAATGAATGGCAAACAAGTCCATTTAGTTGGGACTTTTGATATCTCATTGAAGAACATTTTTGAGCATGTAAGACTCTTGAGTTTTCCCAAGCTTCTGTAACATAGATGTAAATAACTGAGGATATGAAGAATTGGTGTTAATTATTTTATGTTGAATCTGCAGGATTAAAGAAAACGTGCCAGAACTTCCTTGATGTGGATTTGGCTTGAAAGTAATGAAATTCATTGATCAGTCGTTGAAGAGTTAGAGACTGAATTCTCCCTGCCTCTCAAGACTTTTAAGCTTATTGATATTAGTAGTGGATGGATAAGGAAATGCATAACTTGTTTTGCTTTATATATATGATAATGAAGTCCATAACTTGGTAGTGTATTAGTTGTGCATGTAAGATAAAAAACTAATTTGAGATTAAATGTGAAACTTTGTTTGAATGAAAACAAGATTGTTTCTTTTTTGTTTCTGAAGTGTGTATGTGAGTGGATTATCAATACGTGAATCTATACTCGTATAAGTTTTTGCTGGAGTATAATTATCAATCTGATTATCAATATGTTTGTATGTAGGTGGATTATCAACCTGAACATTCCTGCATGGATAATAGCAATGAATGGCAAACAAGTCCATTTAGTTGGGACTTTTGATATCTCATTGAAGAACATTTTTGAGCATGTAAGACTCTTGAGTTTTCCCAAGCTTCTGTAACATAGATGTAAATAACTGAGGATATGAAGAATTGGTGTTAATTATTTTATGTTGAATCTGCAGGATTAAAGAAAACGTGCCAGAACTTCCTTGATGTGGATTTGGCTTGAAAGTAATGAAATTCATTGATCAGTCGTTGAAGAGTTAGAGACTGAATTCTCCCTGCCTCTCAAGACTTTTAAGCTGCCTCTCAAGACTTTTAAGCATTGAAAAAGGTTGATAGCTTGAAGTACATTGCAGCAGAGCTATGTTTCTTTATTATTGTTAGATACAAGGTGATTTGATCTTGTTGATTTAGGGCAGTTTATGTGTAGAACATCTCAGCTAGAAATAACAGTTTTACTAGAATTTTGGTTTTTGAACTTGGTTTGAATCAGATTGTAAAGAATTTTTTGTCCAATTTAAATTACTTCATTCGTAATTTGATGCTTCTTACTATGCTTGCTAATGTTTGGAATAGATAGCTTCTATATTTTGCATTTAGGGACACTTTTTATTTGCATTTAGGAGAATTTTTAATAGTGTCTCTAAATTCATTTAGGGACACTTTTTAGCAGTGTCTCTAAGTTCATTTAGGATGATTTTAAATAGTGTCTCTAAATTGCATATTTAGAGACGCTTTTTAATAATATCCCTATATTGATTAATTCACCGACGCTTCCCTTTTGCGTCCTTATTTTTCTTTGGCACACCACCAATTAGGACGCTTTTAGAATCGTCGGTGATGTATTTAGCAATACATATTAGCGTCCCTAATGGAATAAAAAAGCGTCCTTAAGTGTTATTTTTCTTGTAATTAAAGAACCGGTCGATTCCAGTTCAGAACTAGAATCATTGTGTAGTTTTAATACAAATTTATTTATAATTTTAAATAATTCTATACTAATAAAATAATAATCTAATATTTGGAAATATAACAATTATACCTAAAAAATCAAATAAATACATAAAAAATACAAACCAACACTACAATAATATTCATATATGGGTAAGAGTGATGCCAAGTGTATTAGGTCAGACTAGTTTATGTTGGTGATTCTTTTATAAAAAAAAATGAGTTCTAAAATTTAGCAATTTTTTTAAAAATAAGTTTTAAAATTGAATTCAATTTTTCTTTTTTGGGTTAAACAAAAATTCATTGGAATTTTCAGTAATAATTGATCTTGTTGTGACTTTGTGGTTTAAGGCGGAACAATTAATATAGGGACCTTACTAGCTTGCATACCTTCCTTTCTTGGCCAGATACTACAAACCTTTCAGATTGCTCCATATAAATTTCTTCCTCTAATTCACAATTCAGAAATGCGATTTTCACATCCAATTGGTGAATCTCAAGATTGTGCACAACGGCAATTGCATGAAGCATCCGAATAGAAGTGATTCTCGTAACGGGTGAATATGTGTCGAAGAAGTCATATCATTCTTGCTGCTTAAAGTCTTTCACAACTAAGCGAGCTTTGTACTTTTTAATAGTACCATCAGTTTTATATATCCTTCTCAGGATCCACTTGCACCATAAGGTCTTACAGCCTTCTGGCGAGTCTACTAACACTCATATGTTATTTCTCATAATTGATTCAATTTCACTATTGATCCACTTGCACCCTAAGGTCTTATAGCCAGAATGACGCATGTGTGCCAGACAACGCTTCCGCCAACGACTTTGGTTCATCATCCAACATAAAAGTTATGAAGTCGGGACCAAATGTCTTAGCAACTTTACTCTTTTACCACGTCTTGGTTCTACGTCCCCTGGACTTAACCTCGTCCTTTTTGGAGGATTAGAACTAGTGAATTCAACCATTATTCTTTCACTAGAACGATCCTCCTGCCTCTTGCAAGGGTGATCATTCTCAAAGAATGTAGCATTCCTTGACTCAATTGTTGTTCCTTCAGCCACACCAGGCACAGCTAACCTATGGGTTATTGGACTGGAGCTACATCGAATCTTGTTTGGCTTCGACAAGTACTCATTCATGGGTTATTGATACGAGAGCTACTGGTCATATATGTTTTGATCCTGACTTAATGCAGGTGACAACATGGTTACATGATCGTGAGATCGAGGTCCAGGTGGGTGACGCTACAAAAGTGGCGGCCGTTGCAGTGGGAGACGTTTATTTACGTTTTAGTAGTGATAGATTTTTTATTTTGAAGAATGTTTTGTTGATACCTTCTTTTAGAAAAAATTTAATTTCAGTTTCTAAATTATCTTTTGATGGATATTCGATTTCTTTTAATGACAATTGCGTTATTAAGAAAGATGGTTCTTATATCTGTCGTGGTATCATGGAAAACAATCTGTACACAATCACTTCTACACAGTTTAATCAACGTAAATCAGAACTCAATACAACATCGAGAGTTTCAAATAAGAGAAAAGAACCTTCAAGTTCAATGAACGAAACGTACTTATGGTACCTTAGACTTGGTCATGCCAACGAAAGCAGGATCCATGCTATGGTTGATCAAGATCTTATTGAAGGTCTTGAGAAGCAGTCGTTTTCAACATGTGAATCATGTTTAGAAGGCAAGATGACTAAGAGACCTTTTAGGTCAAAGGGTAATAGGGCCAAGGAAGTACTTGAGCTCGTTCATACTGATGTGTGTGGACCAATGTCAACCGAGGCAAGGGGCGGTTTTCGATACTTCATCACCTTCATTGATGACTTCTCAAAAATTGGATACGTCTATTTGATGCGCTACAAGTCTGAAACTTTTGACAAGTTCAAGGAGTTTAAGGCTTATGTAGAGACGTATCATGGCAAGAGTATCAAATGCCTGCGATCTGATCGCGGAGGCGAATACCTAAGTACCGAGTTTTTGGACTACTTATTAGTGTTGCGAAATCAATCCCAATTGACTGCTCCGAGCACACCCCAGCAGAATGGCGTAGCTGAAAAAAGGAATATGACCTTGTTAAACATGGTCCGTTCGATGATCAGTTATGCACGGTTACCAATTTCGTTTTGGGGACATGCCTTGCTATCTCCGAGCCATATATTAGACAATTTACCTTCAAAATTAGTTCTTACTACCCCATATGAGTTGTGGACTGGGCGTAAGCCTAATCTGGAACAACTCAAAGTGTGGGGGTGTCCGGTTCATGTATTGAAAAAGGATCCAACTAAGCTGGAATCAAGGACGGAGGTATGTGTGTTTATAGGTTACCCTAGAGGATCGAAAGCTTATGAATTCTATAGTCTCCGAGATAAGAAAGTCATTGTGAGCACTCATGCCACATTCTTAGAATAAGACTTTGTAATGAATCATAAGTCCAGCAGTGAAATGGCTCTACATGAGCTGACTTTAGTCACAAGTTCCATTAACCAAGAACAAGTACCTAGTGTACAAACAATTCCAGAAAATTCAACTTCTACACCAAATGTTGTAGTGCCGCGCCACAGTGGGAGGGTCTCACATGAGCCCGAAAGATACATTGGTTTGGGAGAGTGCATGGATCACTCCTCGGACAGCAATGTACTTGATCCCTGGAATCTTGCAGAAGCGCGAATGTACTTGATCACTCCTCAGATAGCGAATGGGTGAAAGCAATGGATTCGGAACTACAATCAATGGTAGACAAAGACGTTAATAATTTGTTTGTCCTATCCGAAGGTTGTACTGCCATTGGGAGCAAGTGGATATACAAATGTAAACATGGACCCGATGGACGAGTTAAAGTCTTCAAGGCAAGACTAGTGGCTAAGGGGTATACCCAACGGGAAGGCATGGGGTTTGGTGCCCCTTGCACAGCGGAAGACTTGTACAAAACAAATAAATCAGATACGGATCTATTTGACCGATTATGCGATTAATCAATTCACATGTTAAACAGATAATTGCATGCTAGAACGCAAATAATTCATGCTAAGAAAATATAAATCCTAAAACATGATTTCTACGGTTTAGGGTTACCGATTTTGATTCTCCAAAGAATCGTCGATTGCTCGCGCCTTCTCCACGTGATGATCTTCAATACTAGACCACGGATCTTCTCTCTGGTTCCCGAACTGTATTCTCGATATCAGTGTGGGCTGATCTTATCAAAATACTAGGACTCGAATACAGAAGACAGAAAATTCCTCACGGAAGAGGAGCTGAAAAACTCACGGAGGAGAAAATCAAGAAAATTTAGTCTTCCGGAACGAAAATTTCAAAAGAAAAGTGCGATTCTGTCTCCTTTATTCTCCTATTTATATTAAGTTCCTTTTGGGCCCAGACAAAGATATATGGAAGGTTTTGGATATGGTCTCACCCCAATTAACTTTTTACTAACTAAATTGAACCCACAATTTAATATAAGCTTATATTGGAATATTACGAGCAACCACTACAGAAATAATATTAACCTCCCCATCCAAATCCGAAATTACAAGTAATCCGGGTTTCCATTTTGTTTATTATTTATTTCTCGCGCTTAAGATATAAATGTCCATTAATTAATTAATGTCTACTATGGACTTAATTAATTAATATCTTATTAACTCCAAGAGTAGACTTAGCAAGAAACACTTATTTATTATTCAGAGAGTAATAAAACACCAACTGGCCAGTTTTCTGAATAATAAAACATGGTTCAAGCTCCCCTTGAGGACATTATCAAACGAGACTCACCTCGCGCACGATTCAACAAAATAGCAATCCTAACACCGCTAGATATTAATCACCACTACCCAATATATCAGGATTATTGGGTTGCGAAAAACCCGCACCATTTGATAAGTCAAAGTAGCGCATAATCAATACCGTATGCTCAATGCTAACGTATGTACATTAAGAAATAGTATTTTATCAATACCTAGTCTTCCAGTAGATAACATAAAGACACGTCTTGCTGTTAGATCAGTGCTATACCACACCAATGTCATCTTATTTCAGTAAGGCTTAGAAATAATCGGACTGGTATTGCAACCTTTCACGATAGATAGTCTAAGCCTATCTGGATTGTGATTTTTTTTTTCTTTTGCAAAGCATTGCGTAGAACCGACCGTGTTACCTTCAAGTGGACGTCGCCCACAACTAGTCTACTAAGCTGTATTTGGTTGCGAAAAATCCGCACCATTTGATAAGTCAAAGTAGCGCATAATTAATACCGTATGCTCAATGCTAACGTATGTAGATTAAGAAATAGTATTTTATCAATACCTAGTCTTCCAGTAGATAGCATAAAGACACGTCTTGCTGTTAGATCAGTGTTATACCACACCAATGTCATCTTATTTCAGTAAGGCTTAGAAATAATCGGACTGGCATTGCAACCTTTCACAATAGATAGTCTAAGCCTATCTGGGTTGTGAAATTCTTCTTTTTCTTTTGCAAAGCATTGCATAGAACCGACCATGTTACCTTAAAGTGGATGTCGCCCACAACCAGTCTACTAAGCAAAAGACTTAGACTTTGTTTGCTTCGTATACATTTAAATGTTTATAAAACATCTTATAAATGCACAAGCAAACACAATGTAATAATAATAGTGATTCTATTCGTGCGAGACTGCTCGAATAATACTGAATCGAGTTAAAAGTGGATTGTAGAGTTTTACGTATACAACCAAGATTCTATTCGCGCGAAACTTGCTCGAAACATGCTTTTCAGTATACCAAACCTAACAAAGGCATTGATTACGATGAGACTTTCTCCCCAGTAGCCATGCTCAAATCGATCCGTATACTTTTGTCTATAGCAGCTTACATGGATTGTGAAATATGACAGATGGACGTTAAGACTGTATTTTTAAACGGTAGTCTTGAGGAGACTATCTACATGGAACAACCCGAAGGCTATGTAGTAAAGGGCAATGAACACATGGTTTGGAAGCTTAAGAAGGCCATTTATGGCCTCAAGCAAACATCTAGATCATGGAACCAATGTTTTGATCAAACTGTTCAAAAGTTTGGATTCAAAAAATGCCCTAATGAGAGCTGCGTGTATAAGAAGGTTGAAAAAGGAAATGTTGTGTTCTTAGTTTTATATGTAGATATAAAAAGATGTTGTCATCAGTACGAACTTGGTTGTCAAGCCAGTTCGAGATGAAAGATATGGGTGATGCGGGACACATTCTCGGTATCAAGGTCCTTCGTGACCGTGTAAAGAGAACGTTGTGCTTATCCCAAGAATCTTACTTCGATACAGTACTTAAACGCTTTAGCATGCAAGATGCCAAGAAAGGTTTCTTACCTTTCAGACACGACATCCATTTATCTCAAGAGATGTGTCCTAAGACAACATCTGAGATATAAAAGATAAGAAGAATACCATATGCCTCGGCAGTAGGTAGTTTCATGTATGATATGCTTTGTACTAGACCTGATATTTGCTTTGCTGTTGGCATGGTAGCACGATATCAGTCAAATCCGGGCCAAGGACATTGGACTGCCGTAAAGAACATACCCAAGTACCTTAATCGGACTAAGGACTATGTTCTAGTTTACAATGCAGCCGAACTCTATCCTTTAGGATATACAGATTCAGACTTTCAAGCTGATGTAGATTCGAGAAAATCTACTTCCGGATATGTGTTTACCTTAGGAGGTGGAGCTGTAATTTGGAAGAGTGTAAAACAAAAATGCATTGCGGACTCTACCATGGAAGCCGAATATGTGGCCGCTTCAGAGGCTGCAAAGGAGGTTTTATGGCTTAAGAACTTCCTTCTGGAATTAGGTGTGGCTACGAATCTGCCCAAGTCACCATTTATTGTGACAATTCTGGTGTTGTGGCAAATTCGAGGGAACCGCGGGCTCATAAAGCGAGTAAACAAATAGAGAGAAGTATCATATCATTGTGTAGAGAAGAGACATACAAGTGGTCAAGATTGAGTCAGAAAACAACCTGGCAGATCCTTTCACGAAGGCATTAGCGGTCAAGCCGTTTGAGAGCCATGTTGAAGGAATGGAGTTCGACTAATACAAGACCTCAATCCGCTTTCAGTATAAGTGGGAGAATTAGACGTTAGCACATTTTTTCGTATACTCGAAAGTGTTTTGAGTATAAGTGGGAGATTGTTAGAGTTTGTAAACTAGAAATCACGTTTTGAGTGATTGAATACTGTAAAACTCTTATTTTATTTTCCAAGGAATAAAATAGATTATTTTTGTCATAATGTTGTTATGTTTTACATTTAATGGATGTTATTGCATGTTTAAATGTATAAGTTAACTTAACAAAGTCTAAGTCTTTGTTTTAGTAGACCGGTTGTGGGCGTCGTCCACTTTAAGGTAACACGGTCAGTCCTAAACAAAGAAAAAGAAGAATTTCACGACCTAGATGGAATTAGACTATCCATCGTGAAAGGTTGCAATGTCAGTCCGCATATTTCTAAAGCCTTACTGAAACAAGATGACATTGGTGTGGTAAAGCACTGAACGGATCTAACAGCAATACTTGTCCTTGGGCTATCTACTGAAAGGCGAGGTCTTGATAAATATTTGTTTCTTAATCAATGTAGGTTAGCATTGAGCATACGGTATTGATTATGCATTACTTTGACTTATCAAATGGTGCGGGTTTTTCAAGTAACCCAATAATCCCGATATATTGGGTAGTGGTGATTAATATCTAGCGGTGCTAGGATTGCTATTATATTGAATCGTGCGCGAGGTGAGTCTCGTTTGACAATGTCTTCAAGAGGAGCGTTGATAAGGCTAATTTCATGCATCGGTTATATGGTGAAAAGCGTTACATTTTGCTGGGTATAACACGTTTTCTAAGCCAGGTGTGTGACAGAATCGCTAGATCGAGGGAATGCTGAAGGAAACAATCTAGCGAAGGAATGAAGTGGAATGAGCAGACTTAAAAGGAAAAGAAGACGTGACGGAGGGAGTCGGTAGCTGAGGGCAACAAAGTCTATCTATACCTCGCTGGGCCCCACTCCAACGCCTATAAATAGAAGAGCGTGCAATACACGAAGGAGGACGCTATCACTTTTTTCGCTCACTCTTAGCTCATACACACAACACACACTTGGGAATGGGAGATCTGGGGTAGTTTGGGTCACGAAGGGGTTTATTTCTTCAGAAGTTTCAGTTGCAACACCGTCCGCGTGTGGGCGAAGATACAATCTCTTTAAATTTAAGTTGTTTTTGCATTTTTGCGGTCGAACTTCACTTTTGGGAGTCGACTTGGCTGTTGGTGTTACTTGTTATCCTTTCGCTTCTGTTGGTTTGCGTTTATTTGTGATATTTCAAGTTGATTTACGTAGATCTTGCTGCTGAGAGTTTATTTTAACAAGTTTTATGTCGATCTCTGTTTTTATTTTGATGATGTGGTACTCGATCTGAGAATTTGGTGATAGATCTGTGGATTGTTGATTTATTGGAGGTTGTCGTTAAAATCTGAAGTTATGAAATGTTTCTGTTGGTTGGAGTTTGTGTCGGACGCTTGGATCCGGAGTGGATTTAGCGTCTGAGGTTGGATCCAAAGTGAGAAAGGGGAGTTGTTGGATGGATTTGAGTTTTCCGCTTGTTTTCCTGTTTTACTTCGTCTAGCATCTCTGGATCTGTTTAGTTCTTGTTGTTATGCATCAAATTGGTTTAGATTTAGTTTGCTCTGCTCTGATTTCGTTCATGTTGTTTTTCTTATGAGTTTTTACGCAATTTGGTTGAAGAAGATGATGTCGCTGTTCGTTAGTACCAGAGTTAGTTATTCTGCCAGCTTTTCGTCCGTACTCTGTTTTTTTTTCAGTCATGGTCCCCACAGTCAGTTTGTTTCCCGAGTCTAAGTAATTAGAGTAGTTTCTTAGATCTAGTGATAGATCGGATAGTTTTCTTTGTTGCTTCGCCTAGGTCTAGTTGTTAGCGTAGCCGTTTTAAAATTTCCAAGTCAAGTTTATTTTTTCCTCAACCCAAGAAAAATGCGTGGCAGCAGCCAACCCCAAAAACAAGTCCAAATCCTTGAACACGATCATTACGCATCCATCTCTGTGGGATCGATCCCTACTTCCCTATACTAGGTTTAGTAAAGTGGTTGAGGGTTTTTTGAAAGAGTGCTCTGTGTGTCCGACGACCAGGATTTCCTACGACCAACGAGTTCCTAGACCGCGTGATCTAGTGGATTTGCTGGACCAAGGGAACCTGTTTATTTCCTTTTGTGCGCACCGAGAAACAAATACCGACTTTCAAGCGTGAAACAAGGTTTTATTATTCGGAACCTAGCTAGTTGGAGTTTGATTACTCTAAGAAAAATAAATAAGCGTTTCATGCTAAGTCCACTCTTGGAATTAATAAGAAGTTAATTAATTAAGCGCATAGCAGACATTAATTAATTAATGGACATTTTCATCTTAAGTGCGGGAAATGAAAGTTAAAACGGAAACCCGGATTACTTATAATTTCGGATTTGGATGGGAAGAGTTCAATATTACTTCTGTAGTGGTTGCTCGTAATATTCCAATTAAAGCTTGTATTAAATTGTGGGTTCAATTTAATTAGTAAAAAGTAAATTGGATGAGCCCATATCCAAAACCTTCCATAGATCTCTGTGTGGGCCCAAAAAAAACTTAATATAAATAAGAGAATAAAGGAGACAGAAAAATAACATTATTATTTTTCCAAAATTCCCCCCCCCCCCAATAGTGCTGGTCGAATTTTTCCTCTCCTCCGTCGAGTCGAATTTCTGTCTCTTTTATTTAAGTCCTAGTATTCCGGTAAGGTCAGCCCACACTGATATTGGAATACAGTTCGGGAACCAGAGTGAAGATCCGTGGTCTAGTATTCAAAGAAGAAGTCGCTAGCCATCGTCGATTCTTTGGAGAATCAACAAGGTATTATTTCCGCTCCGTAGAAAAGCATGTTTTAGGTTCAATTATACTTAAAGCATGATTAATTCAAGTTATGAGCATGATACATGTGAAAATTACACGAATAGAATTTGTCTAAATAATCTGCTAAATAGATCTGATTATAATGTGATTTATTTGTTTGATTTAATTCTGAACGCTTCCGCTGCCAGATCCTTCACATTTATCATCTCTTTAAGTGTTCGATTTTTGTGTTTAGCAACACCATTCGACTGGGGAGAATATGGAGTTGTAGTTTGGTGAATTATACCACTTGCATGACATAATTCTGCAAACGGCGCTACATACTCACCACCTCTATCACTTCGAACACACTTAATTCGACAATTAAGTTGATTTTCGGCTTCATTTTTGAAGTCTTTAAACGCTTCAATTGTCTCATCTTTACTTCTTAATAAGTAAAGGTAACGATACCTTGTGCAATCATCTATAAACGTGATGAAATACCTTTTACCACCTCTAGTTTGCACAAATTTCAAATCACATAGTCTGGATAGATCAACTCAAGAGGTTTTGTGCTCCGCTCTACCGAATGGAACGACAGCTTAGTCATTTTGGCTTCAACACACTTTACATATTTATTGTGAGTTAAATTTATCTACTTTTAGTAAATTAAGATTTACTAATCTATTATGCCATAAATCAGAGCACTCAAACAAATAAGAGGATGTGTCATCTTCCTTATTGCGTATTCCTTTTCTACGATGATTGACCGTAACATTCATCTCAAAAAGCCCATTCACTAGGTGGCCTTCACCTATGAACTCTTCATACTTGGTCAATATAATATTTTTACACTCAAATTCTAGTGAAAAAAATCCATGATTTACTAGAAGTGAGCCTGACACCAAATTGTTTCGGATGTCAGGGACATGCAGCACATCCTTAAGGGTAAGAACCTTTGCAGATCCTAATTTTAGGAACACATTACCCACACTAACCACCTTAAAAGAGGTTTGGTTTCACATGCGTACTTTTCTACCTCCAACAGATTTGTAAGTAGAAAAAACGCTTCTCTCACAACACACATGACATGTGGCATATGTATCAATAAACCATTCATTAGGATTATTACCATGGTTCACGTCGGAGACCATTGCGACCACCTCGTGATCTTTGTTGTTTATAACAACACGTTCAAATAATATGCACAATATTGTCTCCAACAATAAGTACACAATTATATTGAACCATATGCGCATTGACATATTCAACAATCCATGCATCCCAATTACTACTACCAAGTCTAAATTGGTCTTACTTGTCAAATGACGAACGATAAACACAATTCTCAAGAGAATGGATCTCAAGAAACTAACCATTTCGTAGCCCATGAACATTGCGATTGTTTGTTTCTTCATTCCAGCTTTGGAGCTCATGTTTCCTTCAATTTCAATTAGCATAATCCTGTCTTAGAAGAGTACACTAATTTGTCTTGCGATTGTTAGAAATAATGAGATAAAATTCCCAAGATGTGTACAAGCAGTACTCTGACTATAACAATCGAAAGGAAAATAACAACAATTAGTGGAATGAAAATTACAACGGAAAAATAAGCAAACTGAGCTAAAAGTCAAGTCGAGGAAAACCCTATTTCCGCAAGACAAATAACACCCCGGCTAGTGCTCACGGAATGACGTATTGTCCCCAAAGATAAAATGACTTCCTCCTAGCGTGTAAAAGCACATCAAACCCGCTAGACACCGGCGAACTTGATGGAGTTCCGAGAATCGAGCTATGCAATGCTCCTAGAATGCACACTATGATATGGAGAGCTAGAGAGGAGAGAGAATGATTTTTGTTGGTATATTTCTCATCTCTCAAATTCACCTATTTATAAGATATAAGAGGACCACTTCAAAAATCTTGACATTAAAGATCCTCATAAACCACTCGGAGGTTACGTAAGTTGAAAAGCCAAAAAGACTTAGAAGAAGAAAGGCTAAAAACCTTTCTTATTTCCACACGTTTTTTCCAACAATCACACTGAAACTTTTTCGTCGGTGGCCTGCCATCACTATTTTTAAAATGCGAATCAAATAATTAGAAGGGGAAGTTGCCTTTTTTATTTCCTGTTTAGGTCATGTACGTACGTGATGAAAATGAATAAGAAAAGAAAGTTATCCTAGTAAATCTATTTTCACAAGAGCAATGTTAATGAGATACCTTATACGACAAAAGAAAAATTACGTAATTAATGCGTTGTGGAATATTTAACGTAGCCAACTAGGCAACACAATAATTATGAGGGCCATGTTTAATTAGTAATAATAAGATTAACAATAATTCGGAGGCCCACGTTTCTTTATAAATAAAATTTTTCTAGCACGAAATTATATACAAATAAATTGTTCTACTATTCTTGTGGTGGCAATTGGTCATTAATCTTCATATTCTGAAGAGTTTTTATGAAAACATTTTTAAGTGTAATTTCAGCTGAAACAATGTGGTTTAAATGTTCTGAAAACGTTGTCGTTTCCCTGCACCATCCTGTGTGTCCATGTAGGAGAGCGTACGAGTCACGTCACTTCTAAATTGAGTTAAAAATCATTGTCGTGGGGATTGGTACATCGATTGAAGTTCATAATATTTGCTACTGTTTTTAAAGTTTACGGGAAATGCCAAATTTGGTGTGAATTTTAAAGTATTAGATGCTATTATCACTCTATTTTATCACCACATACTTTGTTCGTCTCAAAAAATAATTTAAGACAAAATTAGCAAAGTAAGAGAAATAATAAAAATGGTAATTAAAGTAAGATTTGTGGATAGTGAGACTACATTATTAATAGTGTTTTATGATGATATAAGTTGTATATAAATTGATGTATAAGAGTTATAAATTGGGATAACTTTCCATAAATGAAATGCATATAGTTTTATGAGACGGACGAAAATGAAAAATGCACACATATTTATAGAACGAAGGAATTTTTTTTTATTAAGTACATTCATGAATTTCTTAATAGTTAAGTTAATTTTTTCAGGTTTGGAATTTAACAAATTAATTAAAGTAAACGAATCTAGATCATGAGGCGTCAACTTTTACCCTCAATTTGGTTGTAAATAATTGTTAAAAAAGGAATGGTCATCGTAACGATGCAATAAAGTAAAATGACCCACAACATAAATATCCAACTCCATTGTAATTTGTAACCTTATATTTTCCAATCCACTCACGTGGAGAAGAAAATAATTCCGTATGTAATTTCCGGACTACAGTAAATGTCTTTTTTATAATGAACTCCATGTGTAATTTGGAATTTATTTCAAAATAACATTTAACTTAAAAAATAGTTCTCTCTTTAAACGTATTTTTTTTATTTGTCAGCCAATAAATATTTTATCTCACTCATAAATTTAATTTATAAAGTTTGGACTTATATTCCAATAATTTTGTTTATCCACTTTTATTTATAAAGTTAAACAATTTCTTAAAATAAAATGAATATTGGAAAGATAGTCTATTGTTGTAAATAAAAGTAGAAAGAAAGATAATAGTAGTAGTTGATTAATGTTGTTGTCTGCAATAATGTCTTCACTCTTCATTATATATTGGAATTAACAAGCAGAGGAAGGAATAAGAACACTCACACACGCACACACACACGTATATATAGAGAGAGATAGGTGAGTAGAGAGGAGAGAGATGAGTGGGGAAAGAAATGGCGATGTGGAGAAATCGACGATCATGATTCCTCAAGTGAAGTTCACAAAGCTCTTCATCAATGGGGAGTTCGTTGATTCTATATCAGGTATGCATATCTACTTAACTACCCTTTAATCACATCAAAACATTTTCCCCATTAACGAAACAGTTAGCATTTTCTTACTGAATAAGCATATCAATAGTGTTTTAGTTAGGGCATGAGTCATGATCTTAACACAATTTAGAGTTAAAATTTCACGTTGAATTAATCTTCATAAATTAACGTTCAATTCCAAGAAAAAAAAATACTCTCTCCGTATTCTAAGAACAAGAACTTTGTAAACGACACGGGTTTTAATGCAAAATTGATAAGGTAAGAGAGATGGAGAAAAAAAATGGATAAAATAAAAGAAAAGAATGAGACATAAGAAGAGAAAAAAATAATGGAATTAGTGTTAGTAGATTGTGAGATCTATTTTCTAAATGGAGAGTTTTTAATCTTAAGAACGGACCAAGAAAGAGAGTTTTTATTCTTAAGAAATGGAGGGAGTAATAACTTAGTCAAAATGATTTAGGTATGCATATTTTATCAAATAAATCCCACCATCCTATTTTATTAAACACATAGTCGTTGTCAAACATACATAAAATATTTTATGCTCAACAAGAATACAATTAAGAAATTTGTAAAACAACTATGATACACCGTACACGTTATCAAATTGATATGAAACTCGTTAATTACGCGAGAGATTACCCGTTGAAAATAAAAAATATTCGTGAGGAATTAAAATAAGGGAGGCAGTTAAACCTTAATTTGTAACTAAGACATATGCTAATTATTAAGGAATAAGCTTTAAAAAAATCAATGATAACATCTACAAATATTTCAATATAAAAAACCCTAGCTCTGTTTCCGACCAAATATATAATTTTGAACGGAAAGACGTGGACATATATATGTATGTGTTGCGAATCTGATTTTCCAAGAATATGATTTGGTTATTCTGATTTATTCGTAAATTATGATATTTCATTTATATGAGAAAATGTGATGCATGAATTGTTGTAAACAAAAATAGGGAAAACTTTCGAGACAATTGATCCAAGAAGTGAAGAAGTAATTGGTAAGGTTGCAGAAGGGGATAAGGAAGATGTTGATTCAGCTGTCAAGGCTGCTCGTGAGGCGTTTGATCATGGCTCATGGCCCAGACTGCCCGGTTCTGTAAGCACTATTCCTTATCCACGATTAGCAGCCTCGATTGAGTTTGACACGAGTTATAAGAAAAGTAAAATAGGTGGAAAAAAAGATAGCATTCCTCCTATATCCTGAATAAGATGACACCTTTTTAAGTTGAACACGTGATTTTAAATAATCATTTTATCATTTTGGTGGGTTCACAACTTAAAGAATCATTTACTTTTTTTCATTTTTGGTATACGGACCTCACATTCCACTAACTTTTTTTCACTCACATTTCATCATAAAATTAATATTGAGACTTGCATTACACTAATTTTTGTCATTCACTTTTCTTCATAAAGTCAAATAATTTCTTAAAATTCGTAACCGAGTCAAATTGACTTTTTTTTTATGGGTAAATGAATTTAAATTTAAAGGTTGTGCCACAGAGGACTCAAATTTGATACCCTTTGGCCTCAGGCATTAACCTCTCTACCGCTTGGTCAACTCACAAACACGCCAAAATGACTTTTTAATTGATGGACGGGGAAGTAATCCAATGTGAGTGAAATGAGTTAGTGAAGAATGTATGGCCTACTCGTGCTTTATAGTAAAAAGTGAACTAAGACTCTTAATGACGGATAGAGGGAGTAAAATATTGATGTCGTACGCAGGAAAGGCAGAAAATAATGCTGAAATTAGCGGACCTTATCGAAGAAAATGTAGAAGAACTAGCTGCTATAGACACAATGGATGCTGGCAACTTATATAGTCTGGGGAAGATGATGTCTATCAGCAGTGGAGCCCAACTGTTCCGCTACTACGCTGGCGCGGCCGACAAAATCCACGGTGAAACCTTAAAAATGTCGAGAGAGCTGCACGGCTACACACTGCTTGAGCCTGTGGGCGTGGTTGGACACATAATCCCATGGAATTTTCCGACTCAGATGTTTTGCATGAAGGTCGCGCCTGCGCTGGCCGCTGGTTGCACCATGGTTGTCAAGCCGGCCGAGCAAACTCCCCTTTCCGCCCTCATTTATGCTCATTTGGCCAAACTGGTAGGCATGCATGCCCATCCATCACGTCGAAAATTTATTCTGACTAATATTATTAGAAATGAGTCACTCACCCCCTTCAAAAGAACTCATAAAAGGGGAAATATTCATACTTATATAGATGAAACAGAATCATTATCAAGTCAATGTGGGACAAATTTGAAAAGATTTTTAACATTAATCATATGTTGATTAGGCCGGTGTGCCCGATGGGGTGATCAATGTCGTGACGGGCTATGGAGCTACGGTTGGTGCTGCAATCAGCTCACATATGGACATTGACATGGTGAGCTTCACGGGGTCGACAGTGACGGGACACCGGATAATGGAGGCAGCAGCAACAAGCAACTTAAAGCAAGTTTGCCTAGAATTGGGAGGCAAGTCTCCCTTCATCGTGTTCGATGATGTGGATGTTGATAAGATTGCTCCTCTTGCTCTCAATGCTTGTCTCTTTAACCAGGTATACTAACAATCTCTTCTTTAATTTGTCTTCATTGTTTAATTTGTGCTCACAAAAATAATATCAGGGCCAAATATGTGTGGCTGGGACTCGTGTGTTCGTCCAAGAAGGGATATATGATAAATTTATCGGAAGATTGTTGGAAGAGCTGAAAACATGGGTTGTTGGTGACCCTTTTGATCCACATGTTAATCAAGGCCCACAAGTATGGTTTGCAGCTTCTACTTCTAGTACATATATATGTATTGATTTGAATATAATTAAGTAAGTAAATGACTTTTTTTTATATAAACAGGTTACTAAGAAACAATACGAAAGAGTTATGTGGTATATTGAGCTTGGCAAGAAGGAAGGAGCCACGTTGTTGACGGGTGGAAAGCCTTTGGATCGGAAGGGCTACTATATCGAGCCCACTATATTCACTGATGTCAAGGTATGAAGCAGTTCAATTGTTATGTTTACTTGTGACTAATGGTCATGTTTAATCAGTTTATGTTCTCAAAAGCTTGGCCCATTGAAATTTATCTTAGCTCATTTTTTCAATATGCCAATATTATATTATATCTCATGATTATCTATTTTACCTTTATACAATCCGGCCTACAAATATATATGTATATATTGTATTGTAAATGTTTCTACCATCCAAAAGACAACAATGTAGCTTTGTTTTTGTGTTGGGTGGTAGGATGATATGACAATCGCCAAGGACGAGATTTTTGGACCTGTTATGTCAATCATGAAATTTAAGTAAGTGTATTACGGCCTTAATATGACCTACAATGTGTGTTGTTTTCACGTTTTTTCTTATCTATCTTGTCTACCAAACAACAGGAGTATGGAAGAGGTTATAATGAGGGCGAACAACACAAAGTATGGATTGGCAGCAGGTATCATGACCAACAACATTAACACTGCAAACACAGTTTCGAGGTCGATCAGAGCTGGTTCAGTATGGATCAATTGTTATTTTGGGTTTGACAATGATGCACCAGCTGGGGGTTATAAAATGAGTGGATTTGGGAAGGATTTGGGGATCAACGGCCTTCACAAATATCTTCAAGTTAAATCTGTTGCCACTCCCATATATAATTCTCCATGGCTTTGATTTCTTTTCAGTTTTTGGGTTTGCTTTTGGGACATATATAACACACTATCTCATGTCTTGATTTTCACTATCTGTTTTTGTAATTAATCTTGATGCTACGTCCTGTGTGTATGTTGTGCCTTTTCTGGGGGATAAAACTTGCATGTTTATATTTTAGTATGTGTCTTCACGTGCCAAATTTTGTTGTCACTTTCCTCAATGAGATTGTGGTCTAATGTCTAGAAAGATATTTACATATGAGAGGAGAGAGAAATAGAATTTGAATCCTAATCAAGCCTCACTTTTTCACTACTACTAGATTATAAGTAGCATTTTTTAATTTTCTACATCATCACCCGACCCAAAATGTATATGTGCCCAAAAAACATCATCTTTATTTGGTATTGTATATACTCCCCCCAAGATATTCAAAATTATGAATTAGGACTTAGGAGTGAGGAGTATATTTTATAAACAGTTATTTCATTATTTGCTATATTAGAAATGAGACACTCACCCCTTAAAAGGCTTTATAAGAGGGAGGGTTATCCATACTTATATAGATGAGCTAGGATCATCACCAAGTCGATGTTGGACAAGATTTAAGAGTTTTAACACGCCCCTTCACGTGTAGGCTAGAATGACACATCGGACTTCCATCACATCGGTAGACAAGAGAAGAGATAAAGAGATAAAATTCATCATCGACTTAGTCCGCTCTGATACCATATTAGAAAGGAGCCATTCATCATCGACTTAAGGGGTGAGTGAGCAATTTCTAATATGTTATTATAGTTCAGGAAAAGTTGATGTGGTAGAAAACCAATTTAACTAAAACTATAATGTCAGGGGGACTAATTGGGAGTTGACTGTTAAAATTTAACCATTCGTACCATTTTCAGTAATGTTGAGGTTTCGAAGTTATCAATATATAATATTTTGAATCAAAATCATAAAATGGTCATATATTTATATTTAAAAATGGAATTTTAGTCTTATTTTCTTAATTAAATAATTTGGATCCAAATTTGAAGTTCAAGAAGCTAGTGCATCTTTAACAAATAGATGTATGTGTCTATAGATATTTGCTTTGAGCTCTATGATAAATTGATAAAATAAAAAATAAAAAAATACTCCACTTAATTAGTATTCAAATAAGTTCAAATATAATTAACCGTTAAAGTTCTTAATTTTATCAAATTCGAAATAAACATCTACTTAGCAATACTACAACTACATAAGTTTAGAATTATTCCAAAAAACAAATAAACTATATGACACGGAGTAAATAAGAATGTTTCTCTACCACGTGGCGATGTCCATAGGATAGCAACCGAAAACTCGAACATAAGTAGCCAATTCCTGAGAATTAAGTGTCAAATCTCAACAATAATACTGGCACATTGGTAATTAGTTATCCACGACGCTATCTCTTATAATCTCTTAACACTTTTATCTCCTCACTATTCATGGATCCCATTATACATTTTACCTCATTTCTTAATTAAGAGATAACACCTGCATCTCTCCATCTCTTAACCATCTTATTCCTTAACTATTCATTCAATTTCATTTTTTATTTTTATTTTCAACAAAATCAATTAATAAAAACACACTTCATTAAATAAAATAAAATTACAATTTAAAATACTAAAAAAATAAAAATACGAATAAATTAAAATCCAAAAAAATAAAAATAAAAAATACATAATAAAAAATAGAGTGTTTGATTGAGAATAGAGAGTTTTTTTTATGGTAGATAATTTGTGGGAATGATTTGATATTTATAGAAATGATTGGAGGTTTAAAAAAATTGAAAAAAAAAATAAAAATTTGAAAAAAACGGCTATAAACGCTAGTATAATTTTTGGGATTTTTTTTAATTTTAATTTTAATTTTTGAATTTTTTCTGAATTTAAAAAAAAATAATAATTTTAACGGATATAAACGGCGAGTGGGCGTCACGGACGAATGGGAGAGCCACATGTCGCCAAGAGACAGCTCGCGAACCTCCTCTTCCGGAAGAGATAAGGGACGAGACGGAGCTTGCATCGCTGTCTCTTATCTGTTTCGTCTCTGAGAGACGAGATAGAGACAACTTGGAGATGCGCTGTGGATGCTCTAATCCTGTGTTGCCAACTTTCAACATCTTACCTTTAAATATCTTCAACTCACATTTTCATTTTCGAAAAACAGTCTCAACTTTAAATAATGTTCGATTTATACCAAACATTTTAAATTTGTTGACAAAATAAGTAAATCACATCGTCTGATTTTTAAGTGAATTTTATATACTCTCTCCGTCCCATAAAAATAGGCCATTTGAGATCGGCACGAGTTTTAATATATAATTGGTAAAGTTAGAGAGAAGGGAAAAAAAATAGTTGAAATTGTGTGGTGGATTGTGGAGCCCATAACTGATAAATGAAAAGGAAGGAAAAAAAGATTTTCATAAATGGGTATGGACTATTTCTATCGGACGGACGAAAAAGAAAATATGACCTATTTCTATAGGTCGGAGGGAGTAGATTATTTTTCCGCTTTGTACATCAAAACTACTAGTTTGGTAGTTTGATTGGGATTTGCCTAGTTAGTTAATAAACAAGTTAATTTATTTTATTTTAGATTGTACTAATATAATTTATAAGGAGTGTTTGATATGTTAAATAAGTAGCACAAACTAAATTCTTGTTTGGTAGATTAATTTATTTAGCATACACATGTAAAACTGGCATAATTCTTTTTATCCTATTAAAGCATAGTTACCAAATAGAGCCCTTGAAACTGACCTGGAGACGCTGTAGAACACATTGAGCCCTGGGGTCGATAACAGAAGCTTCAAAGTCGATGAAATAGACGCACCTAAAATACCTGCGTCTGATAATTATATTAGGAGGCAATCTGAAATGATTTAGTGTTTTGAACTTGAAAAATCATATGAATATAAATAGAAGAATTTAAACAATAAATAGAATGAACTCACATGTTACTCCCATGTTTATATCCAATGACAGCAATAGTTGAATGCTTTTCCAATGGTCTGCTCTCAATCTACAATAAGTTTCAGTAAAGTGTTGGAGTTATCCTAATGAAATTCTAAAAATTGGATGGAAATCAGCTATAAAGTGAACTCAATCAGTGTTACCAAAATTAATAAGATGAATTATATATACCTTGAAAATGTGAATCCCAGTCTCAGCAAACACAGATAAGGCCTTGTGCAGTTCATCTAGAATTAATGCAATGCTTGTCTAAAAACAAAAATAAAGTTATTATTATAATTATTTATGCTTGTCTAAAAACAAAAATAAAGTTATTATTATAATTTTTTATGTTAAAAAAATGGTTAAGTGAGTAAGATCACAATTAATAAACGTACCTTAAAACGTGTATATGTTGTTGGGATAGTTAGAGGTTCTCTTGCAAGTTTTACAAAACGGGTAACGTTACTAGATCGGTCCTGCTTACAAATAAAGCAATTTTAAAACAAAAATATCGACTTAATTATATGCTACTACAATTTTGTTTAAGAAATGGATTTTTTTTTATAGATGTGAATTTAAAACTCATGAAATGAAAAGAAGATCACTATATCCAAGATTTTAATTGTACAAGTGAACGGAGAACTCATGTATGATAAAAATTTGTTGAAGTGAACAAAGTGTAGTTAGTGAATATAAGACCAACATATAAGTATATAATTCCAATCTCAATGACATCTCCATAAATTTGAATCATGCATGTGTGGTCAGTTATCTATTTGGTTTGTATAATAATAATAATAATAATAATAATAATAATAATAATAATAATAATAATAATAATAATAATAATAATAATAATAATAATAATAATAATAATAATAATAATGCAAAAAAGTATGCTCCATGTTATTTTTAGTAAATTGTAAATTTTAAAAATTCTTGCTGAATCAAATGTGGACTTTTATTGTGGGACGAAAGGACTACTGCTTTCTCTGTTAATCTGTCATGGATCAAGCCATTCAATCGATTTATATGACCATCCATCACTACAAAAAATTATCTTTTAAGGACATAAATTGAGACGCGATCGCATTGGAAAATTTTTAAAAATAATAACAATTAAGCGTTCCTAAAGTAAGGACAAATTAACTTAATCTTTTGTTTTTTCAGAACGCTCCATTTGCACCGTCTAATTTTAGTTGGGACACCAACAATAAGGACGTACAAATTAACGTCCTTAATTGTATTAAAAAATCTTCTTAATGGTTTTTTTCACACCCCCAATTTTTTGCTATTTTTTTCAATCTCTATATTGTCTTAAAATAGGTTTTTTTTTTGTGTGTGTATGTTTGGAGACACCATAAACATTTTCCATCATTGTAAATTTAGACTAAATGGATTAAAATTAAGGCAATTTATTAAGAATAACCATAAAAAATTACCTGAAATTTGTGAGCAAGTACGTTTAGGCCATAGAGTTCCGCCGCACGAGCACTAGCAATAGCCCCGTTCTCTCGCACGCCTCGGGAGGCAACCATCTTAAATTTGAGATGTTAATTAGCTTCGCCTAGTCTAACTAATGCTAAAATTAACCTGAAAATATCTAATCTATTCACAATTTATTTAGATATGCAAATGAAATTAAAAGGTGAATTGATCTCAACAGTACATATAGTACTGTTTAAAATATCCGCGCCAACTTAGATACATTAATTTGTCTCCAAAATGATTTCATTTTAGTACTATACATAGATTTTCTGGATGTTAAAACGTAATTGTTGGTTAAAATATATTTACCTGCGCCGCGACAGCAGTATTTTGAGTAGGAATTGCATCCACTCCCAACATGTTTATCGACAGTTCACACTGACTAAGTGCCTGCAATTTTATGATCATTTATTTCTCTATTCATAAATCATGGAGAAAGAGAGAGAGACCTGTGGATGGCTGAAGACGCAGGTGAGGTGGTGTTTGGCAGCAAGTGGCAGTGCAAGAAGGCAGTGGTCGACAAAGAGATGTGTCTCGCCAACAACGTGAAGCGTATGGCGGAGCAGCAAGTCGTAGTTTGTGTGTACGCTGCCGCCAATCGAGTTCTCTATTGGGATAACTGCCTCCTCCGCGCAACCCTTCTCCACCGCCTGCAAACAAGTAATGTCACTAGTTGATCTGACTCGGGTTTTAAGAAAGTCTAAAAAAAATAGGTGGAAAAAATTAATGAAATATGCATTTTATTAGTTTTACAAGTAATGGCGAACGGAGAGAGGAATATAATTACTTGTATGGCATCCACAAAATCATGGCACGGGATTGTCTCGCAATTCGGGTAGGCTTTCACTGCTGCATCCTCTCCATACGCTCCCGGGACACCCTGCACCACCCAACTTGCCGTCAAAACCAAGATATAGACCGAGACCCAGAGGTAGGGACGACCTGGTAGGCTATTCGAAGCTTTGGAATGGAATGGTTTTGGAGATGACCAGACATCATTGAAATTTTGTTATGGCTGCGGCTGCTTAATATTGCAATTTTGTGTAGAGGGGTATCAGAGAGCCTCTTGGTGAATGCGAATTGCACGGCTAACATTCTAAACTCTAAAACAAGACAACCAATATTATAGTGGTATGATATTTTGATTAAGTGTAAATTTGTATACACCTTCCTCTTCATATAGATATACATAAACATATGATTAAGGAATAGTAAAAACTAAAAAGAGGCACGTTATCATCATGAGCTATTCAAAAAATTATCGTGTACGCCTAAAAATAATAGCACACCTTAAAATTTAATTTTGGAGACAAAATAAGCAGTTCTAGATATCCCACTAATCCCAAATTAGGGGTGGGCAGATAGTACAGGTGTTATGGTATATAATGAATATAATGTGTTATGCTACTTTATATTGTAAAATCTGCTAACTGATCATCATTATACTCCATATCACTCGTATTATACTAGCCCTCCCCTAATTTGGGAGGTGACAGGCTCTGGACTGAGTGTCGTGTTCCAACTCTTTCGCCTGATCGTAACATTTATAAGTTCCCTTCTTTCCAATATATTACAGACATAATACGTGGTATGTTGGGATGTCGAACCCACAGAGAATGGTGATTGCGATGTTTGGGTGATTTCACATGCCCAAGCTAAGGGGGTTGGCTACGCAGCCACGCTTTAGCTTTGGGTGAACTAATCTACGAGAGAACTTGGGAAAAGCAATAATGTAAAAAATCTACCAAGAAAATAGTAGTACGAAAGCGGAAAATAAGGAGTAAAAGCAAGGAAAAGGTGTCTGCTGACTCAATTGCAAAAAATACGGGTTTTAATGCAAATTGATAAAGTAAGATCAATTGGGTGAAAAGACACTTTTACCCTTTTTGGAGGAAAATGGGAAAATGAAAAGAGAATTGGGTGAAAATCACGAGTTTTAGTGCATAATTGATAAAGTAAGAGGGAAAATTTATCTTTATCCATTTTTAGTATTTTGCTATTGTTTATTTTAATTATTTTACTATTAGTAATCATAAATTGAGGAATGGTGTTAATTTTCTTGATCAATTTTAATACTTACCCTTTTTCATTTGAGGAAAGTTAATTCTTTTTTTGCATATTTTTATACGTTATATTAGTTTCCCGAATTTTTGAAATAATCAATCTTTTTTTCACATATATACGGTATTATTATTTAAATTGAAATATTTTACTACATGACTAATTTCATCTTAGCCTAAATCTTTTTAAAAATCATTTATGATATGGAAGGTCTTTTATTGTTCTATAAAGTGTACTCCCTCTGTCCCATTAGAAATGAAACATTTTTCTTTTTAGTTTGTCCCATTAAAAATAAAATATTTTCCTTTTTAGTTTGTCCCATTAAAAATGAAACGTTTCCTAAAATGGAAATATTTCCATCTCTACCTTTTCATCTCTCTTACTTTACTCTCTCTTTATTAACTCATAAAACAACATTACATAAAAACCCATGCCGATTCCCAAATGTTGCATATTTAATGGGACGGAGGGAATATTTTTTTGGGAAATAATTAGACTAATGTAATGGACATTCATTTTTGTACTTGAAAAATATCTAGGTCTGTTGAATGGTCTTTTTCCTTTGTTTAGTTTTCTATATTTATATCCATTATTATTTAATTTTTTTCATCTATATCAATTGTATTATTTTTTGTTGTTTTCCGTCTATATACTTATATCTTTTTTATATTGATAGATTTTTATGATTATTATATTATCTATTACAAATTTCATTTTTGTGTTGTAGGTGATGTAGATGGAAGTTTAAGTGTTTTATTATTATAGACGATGATTCCGGTATATTTATTTATTTTTTCATAATTTATATTTATATATAAATTTTTCATTTTTAATGTACTAGTATTTTTTATTCTTTATTTGAACTCAATTATTTTTGCGTTTATGTTTGTTTATAATATTTTTAATCATTTTTAATGTTATGAGTATTTATTTTAATTAGTTAATATTCTTAATAGTAAATTCAATATTTTTATATTATTTACTCTATATACTTTAGGTTAATCTATTTAGCGGTAAATATATCTTCATTATTTGAAATTTTTTTGTACAGTGCATAGCACGGGTACTAACACTAGTTGTTAAGTAAGAGAGAGGAAAAGAAAAATAGTAAGATAGAATAAGAGAAAAAGTATAGTGGAAGTAGTGTTAATGGATTGTGAAGTTCACGTCCTAAGAGCATCCACAATAGCATCGGACTAGCAATAGCCTAGCCAAAAACTCCTCTGCCACATCATCATGTCATTCCCACATCCTAGCAATAGCCTAATCGAACAACAGCCTAGGTAATGCTTTAGGCCAACAAATAAATTGGCTAATACGATTTAATTCATTTTAATTGTTGGTGTTTATCGAATATTAAAAAAAATGAAGTGCAATGAGTTGTAAATATAGAGTATAAATAAAAAAATATTTAAAAATATTAAAAAAAAATTCAACTAGCCAATCGCTCGCCGCACAATAGGCGGCCAATGATCGATTAGCCGATTAGTCCATGCCCGACCTCTCATCCGTCGTCCACTCGTCCGTCGCGTTAACTAACGCAATAGTGGACTAACGCCAAGCCCGAGCCGCTAGCCGGTGGCTAGGGCGGGAGTTAACCTACTATTGTGAATGCTCTAAAATACTAAAGTTCATAAGTTTCGACGATCAAAAATGGAAATAGCTTCTATTTTTAGGGGAACATAGGCGGTATGAATTTTATATTAAATGTTAATTATATTTTTTTAAATAATGTTATACTCCCTTTTTCTCACAAAAGATGTCACACTTTCCTTTTTAGTTTGTCCCACAAAAGATGTCATATTTTCTTTTATGGAAAAAGTCCTCTCTCTCATGAATATAAAAATTATATTTTCTCTCTCCATTTATCACACAAAACAAAATCTCTTAAAATCTCGTGTCGTCTCATAAATGTGACATCTTTTATGCGATGGAGGGAGTAAGAGATTCCTATCATAAATATCGTGAATGGATAGAGGATTTAAATAATTGACTCGACGTCAATATCATTCATTTTAGTGACCAACCAACCAAGCAGGAAATGTGTCGCGGAAAACATTATTTTCAAATAAGATAGAATTAAAATCTCTCTGAGAATAATCCTCCATATTTTGGCCTCCATTTCCAAACCCGAAATCTTGTTTGTCTCTCTCAGCTGCAGACTTTACTCATCTTCTCACTCTACTCCGCCTTCCATCTCTCCACAGAAGAAGAGAGATTCTCAAATTTAATTTACTTGATCTGCAGATCATCCAATCATTTCGAAAAACTCGATACTCCTATTCCGCATTGATGGATCAGGAGCAAGCTTCTGATGCCCTAAATTCACCTTCAGCTGCAATCGGCAAAAAGCTCAGCGCCAAGGCTGCTGAATTCGTGCCCCGCACCTCCTCCTCCGCCGTCGCACCACCTCCGCCGCCGCGCCTGCTTCAACCTGTGTACACGAGGCCGCCGTCCTTTGTATCGCCTCTGCCGCCGCCTTACTATGGATACGAGGCCTATTACCAGCAAGATGCGGCGCCGTTCTATGCGTATAACGTGAATCCAGTTGGCCGGGGAGAGCAATCGCCCGATGCCAACACTGCTAGCTCTGCGGCTTCTTCGGCGAAGAATGGATTGTACGATGCACACCAGAAAGTAGTCCGCCAGGTTAGGTTTTATGTATCGCTTTCGTTGTAGTTGCAATATGTATCCGCGATTTAAAATTCTTTCTATTGTATGGATTAGATGATCTAGTATGGATGCTATTTTTGCCTGCACGATTCCTAGTGGCTTCTTTATCAGCTCTCTCTTACTGTATTTGTAAATGAATACATTAGTGTGGATCATGTATAACAGTCGCTTAGTATTTACATAAAAATTTAATCAGTTGTCGAGTGTTTGTGTTTTATTGTAAATATAAATAACATCACCAAATTATGTAATTGCTGCAGGTCGAGTTCTATTTCAGTGATATCAATTTGGCAACAACTGATCAGTTATTTAGGTTTATGTGCAAAGATCCTGAAGGTTATGGTGAGGGTCTTCTTACCACTGTTTATTCTATATGATGTGTTAATCTTTTGCTTCCTTAATTGAAATTATTGGTGTTATGGAAATATGATGTCTGATGGTGTTTCATTCATTTTGTTTTTTGGTTTGGCATTTGTAAAGCCTGTATAATGAAAGGGTAGAAGCAGGTAATGTAGGAGTAAAAACATTCTCATTTCCATCTGTAGAGATCTTGTAATGTAGGAGTATAAACACAATTATTGCTACCTAATTAATGCTCCCTCTTGTGTCTCTAAACTATAAAGAGTGGTAGAAACTTTGGTGGTGATGTCTTAAACTTACCTCCTAACCATTGTGTAACATATGGGGCATAACTTTGATATGGAATTTTCGTTTAGACACCCTCCCATTCGCTGGGAGTTCCTATTTGCCAATTTCTTGTTTTTGATTTAAAAGGAGAAACAGATTGTTGTAGAATAGTGCTGAGGTCTTGAGTCACTTGACCTTTTGAAAATTGTAACCTTATTACTGGTTATGACTTAGAATGACTTGTAGGAGGTGTAGCAAAGTTGATTTAGATTACTATGCATTAAGCTCCTAAGACTGAAAAGAAATCATAATGTTGACCATATGATTAAAAATGTGTGAATACACTGTTGTGACCTTTACTAATAAATTTATGGTAGCATTTTTGGACTCTGTAGCCACACCTTAATCAGAAACTAAGGAGGAGGGAGTATAGTTACGTTATTACTACACCCATTTACGGCTGTTAAATGTTGGTCCAATATTTTGTCATGCAGTGCCACTTTCTGTTGTTGCATCATTCAAGAAGGTGAAAAGTGCCATTACCAACATCACACAGCTTGCTAGTATCCTGCGGAGCTCAAATAAACTGGTAATTTTGCAATCACCAGAGTCCCCAACCCCCAACCTATTTCTATAATATTTGCTAGTTCTGCAGGTTTTAACTACATTATGGAGTTACTTTTTTTGTGGTGTCCTTTGGCCTCCAGTTAGTAAGTGAAGACGGAAACAATGTTAAACGCCAGCATCCATTAACTGAATCAGATATGGAAGAGCTGCAAGTATGTGTTATATTTTTTATTTGTCATTTCTTATGTTTGCAACATAATTCTAGTTTAGAAACTGCAAAATTCGGACATCTTTTATGCTGTATTGCTGTGCTCTAATTATTTTGAGGTTTTATATTTCTACCTTAAGTTAAATATAATTTCATTGTTCTGGTCTCATCCTCAATGATATCACTTTTTTTTCTACAGTCTCGTATAGTCATTGCTGAAAACTTGCCCGAGGATCACTCCCACCAGAAGCTCATGAAAATATTCTCATCTGTAGGAAGGTACATGGTTACCCTGTTTTTGCACAACTAATACAAATTACAAAAAAATATATTATTCCATTATTGTATCTTTTATACACTTTTTTGATGATATTTCTTTCCAGTGTTAAGTCAATCCGTACCTGTGCACCTCAGAATTTAAATGGAAAAACAGGAAAAGGTGACAGATCACAGTGTGCTGGCAAGGTATTCACTTAATTAAAGTTTCATTTCATACCTCGTGAGGCTACTTAGATCTTTGAAGATGCTTATCACCTAAAGCAACTATTTTCTTGTTTCTTGGTTTTTCAAGGTAACGTTTATTTCATGCCTCATGGTGCTACATAGATCTTTGTCAAGGGAATTTAAGATTTATTGTTCACTCTGTATGTAGCACTTCACTTACTTGGAAATCTACACCAGCTGCCCATTGCTTCAAAGAAAAAGTTTGACAAAAAACCTTGATGTTAGATTTCTGCACAATCTCACATGGATTAAATAGTGTGTACGAGAACACTAAAGAATTAATGATGGTTCTGGAAGGAAATTCTGGCTCTTAATAGCTTACAACATTGCGGTTCTTATGATAATGTTCTGCTCGCCAGAACTAATGTCAAAGGAAATTGTCTTGATTCTTAAGATTATCCTATTTTTGTGATGAACATGTAAAGTTCTGTGTCCCTCAGTATCTGGCCCTTTTGGTTTTGACAAGGACACTAGACAGTAATGTGAAGAATTGGTATTAGTTAAGAGAAAATGAGCTTAATATCTGCTAAATGAAAAACTCGCTCTAGTACCCTTTTATATATTTCCTTTCCGTGTTGAATTTTGCACTGTTACTGAAATTATAAGGTACAACATTTTGCAAGATGGGTTTAGAGAAATCATTTATTCCAAAAGTCTATTTGCATTCATTGATCACCTTCAAATGGATTTCTCTATTTGGAAGACCAACAAAAATATACTCATGTAGTTGAAAATCCATTCGAAATGGGTTTCTTAACAAGTTCTGAATATCAAATAAGCTATTACAGTATAAAATTATGTTTCTCGTGATTTTCCTAGATTTTCCTACTTGTAATTGATGAATATACTTCTATGTAAGTTTTGTTAATGGCATAACTTATTCCCATACTTGAAAACCTTGCTAACCTCTTAATTTAATACTTTCATGTAGTTTCATGCTTTTGTGGAGTATGAATCTGTTGAATATGCCGAGAAAGCGGTATGACATTTTGAATCCATAAACTATGTATAATCCTGTCTGGCTTGACACCTTGAGTTCTTAACTGATTGATATTTGCTGGCTCTATATGCAGGTCTCTGAACTGCAAGATGAGAGCAACTGGAGGAATGGTCTGAAAGTTCGATTGCTGCTTGATAGTCCTGTATGTCTACCAGTTTTGTTTATCTACACAAGCAATTTTTCCTGTAAAGTTAAAATAACTAATCTCTTCAAATATAAATTCCGCTCATATGTCAAATAGTTATCGGTAATTTTTCAGGGATGCATTTGTAAATAATAAATATGTATCGATGACAGAGCCTATATTTATTGTAGAATTTGGTTATGGTTGATCTCTAACCTATGTTTGTTCTGTCCTCTATTTTTCTGTCATGGTCCTCTATTTCCTTTTCAAAGCAATACCTAAGCCGGCCAGCGACATGTCAAATTTACTGTGTTAAGTTTTTTTGTCATCCATTTCTGTTGATTCTATATTGGCATAAGTTTTATTTCTGTATGCTTATTTTTTAGATCTACAGGTAAAATCTACTCAAGCACGAACAAAGAAAGCTGGTCACGAGGGTCAGCCCTCTGGTAAGAAAGACGAGGCAACCGTTAGGGAGACGCAGGGTTTCAAGGAGAATCGCTTGGAAGAGTCAGTGTGGAACTGTGATGCACGAAATAATGAGCTTCAGGTGAGGGGCCTAATTCAAATGATCACCATTTTTTTCCGTTTCAACTCAAGAGTTGATTATTCTAGTGCTGATGGTTTTTCAAATCCAGTTGAGAAATTCGATATCTCTCAAATTCTATGAAGTTACCCTTGCCTTAAGTGGCCAAGTTGGTGGAGTGTTATAACCTTTTTCTACTTCCAATTTTACCTACTTATTTTCTGGAAGATGTTTGATAACCCAGTCTAAGTCTTGCATCCCCCCAATGATGATTAATGAATCCTAATCGGATTTAATTATACTAGATGCTCCGTACAACCCAATGTATGCAAGTTTTTGTCATGCAAATAATAGTAATATCTTCCATGTGTGCAGTTGGAGGATTACACAAAAGGCAATGGACAGAAGAAGGGGCGCAATTCTGGTAGTGGTGGTGGCAGGGGCAGAGGAAAAGGGAAGGGGCAGGGGCAGGGGCAGGGGCAGGGACAGGGACAAGCACGTAGACGCCCTCATCACGCAGCTAATGGAGGAGGTGGTTTTGGACCGGCATCATTAGATGTTCCAGTGTTGAACTCATCCAAGGCGCCTCCTGTTCCTCGTATGCCAGACGGCACAAAGGGATTCTCTATGGGTCGAGGGAAGCCGTTAGCCATAAAAACTGCTTAATGCAAGCTGATTAATCGTCATCGGCTTAACAGGTAGTCTGTTGATTTGGATCAGACTATGCCTTGCTTGTAACAGAATAATATGATTTGCTGACCTAGAAAAGGAGCTATAGTAGCATTGGTGTTTCCCTAATCAGGTTTAGAGGGGCCCTCACTGTAGATAGCCAAACTTTCCCCTCTCCATCCATATATAAATCAACAGCCGTAGACGAGCTATTGATTTTACCACTTGTTTGTTTGAGAGAACAACAGTATTCAATGACAACCGCCAACACAACATTCAAACAGTTGTTTTTATATGAAATCGAATTGTGTCTTCGTGGATATGTTTACTAAATTGAGTTGCTACTATGATAGCTCTTCCACTTCAACAGCTTGCACTACCTTTGGCATTATATCTCGAGTTCAGCGCACGTTTGATTATGATACGATGCCTGACAATGAAGAAAGATTATGGACGACCATGATCGGTGGAAGATGATTGATGACTGGAAATGAAGTAGCTATAACCGAATTGCCAAGAAGTAGTTAGAGGTGCTAAGTCATTATAGATTTACAAATGTGCAATCTTATCAACAAATAGCAATACAACTTTTATCTCTACCTTCTTCCTCTCTCGTCTTCTCTAATTCTGGCGAGTCTCTCGTGTCCTCTATCGTCGTTCGGTATGAGCTCATCACAGTTGAAGCATAGGTTCTTCTCACGCCGAGGCTACATTTCGGCCCAAGACAACCGTCGTGGTTGCGAAGGGTTTTCTAAAATGAGGTCGAAAGAAACGTATCTGTCTCGCCAAATCGTGTTTAGCCCCAGCCAAGGGAGAACTTAGTGAAATCCACACGAACTGGAGGGACATAGGGAGCATATACAAAACACACAAAATGCAGAAAAAGAAACACGCCCGGTGGGACTCGAACCCACAATCGCTTGATTAGAAGTCAAACGCCTTATCCATTAGGCCACGGGCGCTTCATGGTTTTAAGCTGATTAGATTTATCTTAGAATAGGTAAAACAATTTTTGTAAAGATATTCTTTTACAATCCCGATTTGTAGTTATTCATTTTAAACAGATTTGTTAAATCATTAGTATTTGTTAAATCATTATAGGAATTCAAATAAATTTCTAAAGTTTTTCGGTCAATATGTATTAGAATTTTTGGTTTTGTTGCTGTTCAATACTAATCTATATTATGTACCTCTAGGCTGTATGTATGGTAGTCGATAACTTAAAAAATCAATCTACATCATCTCAATTTGGTCCTTTCCTAAAGAACTTAGATGTGAGCAAAAAAAGGTACTTATAAGTTGTAAGGATAACTAAATTCAGTGATTGAAATTCTTGTTACATCATACTGAAAATAGAATTCAAAGATGAATGAGTTTTCAATGGGAAATTACTCCAAGCAGCCATATTCCCAGTGAACTTTGAAGATAATTGGATGGAGAGAGCCCGCAGACGTCTGAATTGTGGAATGACCAAAGCTGAATTGATTGTGCAATCACAAGTTTCACCACAATTGAGACGAAACTTTTCGGTAAAGAGTTTAAGAAAAAAATGTTGAGTGTGTGAAAGAAATAGATAAAAAAGTAAGAGAGGGAAAAAAGTAGAAAGAATAAAGTAAGAGAGAGTAAAAAAGAAAAGAAAAAGGGAGTACTCCCTCCGTCCCTCTGTAGTAGAAGCATTTCTTTTCGGCATGAAATTTAAGAAAAATTGTTTTAAATGAGTTAAGTATAAGGAGAATAAAATAGAAAGGAAAAAGGTAGAGAGATACAGAGAGAGAAAAGTAAGAGAGAAAAGTATTTTTTGCCAAAAGAGGAAATGACTCAGCTACAGTGGGACAACCCAAAAAGGAATACGACTCAGCTAAAGAGGACAACCCAAAAAGAAATACGACTCGGCTAAAGAGGTACGGAGGGATATGAAAATAAAATAAAATGATTCAACTATAAAGAAATGGAGGGAATATTATTTATTACTCCTTCCGTCTCAAGAAAGATGACTCATTTTTTAAGCGTCCAAAGTTTCACTAAGTTTTAAACAAACTTAAAATTTTGAAATTGATTGTGTAAGATCAACTGATCAACCTTGTAACATTATTAAGATACTATAGTGAAAGTTGTGATTACAAAGCCACATTTTGCAAAATGTGAATCTAATCTTATTAATTATAGTATATTCTTTCACAATTTATTTATTTTTTTTGTTTGACCATAGATTTACTGAATAAATCTTTGTCGGAAGCTGACTAATCCTGTTTAATCGAGTTTACAGATTAAGGCCGAAAATCTCCTATGTGGCAGGGTTTGAACCCGTAACCTTAAAATCACCATATCTCCACACTGCCAACTACGCTGTGGTCCGTTGATTCTTTCACAACTTTTGATAAAATAATATTTCCGCGCATTCAATCCATCCATTTTAACTTTTCTTTTGATTTCATCTCAATTTATACTTCTCTTTGGGATTCATATCCATACACAATCAAAATAATACTCCCTTTGTCCGTGAATATAAGTCCCATTTTTTTCATTTTTGTCCGTTCACGAATAGGAGTCTCAGTTCACTTTTACTATAAATGGTAATATGGTTTCACCTTCCACTAACTCATTCCACTTACATTTCATTTAAAACTAATATATATAAGTGGGACCCCGATTCCACTAACTTTTTTCTACCAACTTTTCTTAACATTTCTTAAAACCCGTGCCGCCCATAAATGAGATTCCTAATGCCGGACGGAGGGAGTAATATGTTAATTCGTTCCATTTTCACAACATAAAAAATAGATAGTCTATTATAATAAGTACTGGATTACACTTGTGCTAATAATCCAACATAAAAACATTTATTAAACCATAAATAAAATTCTAATAATTAAGAGAAATAATTAGCAAACAATAATATATTATTGTAGTATAAAATAAAATCCTAACAAACAAAACACTATATAACCATAATAAAATCCTAATTAAAGCAACTTAACCCTCATATTCTCCCTCACCAAGGATTTGAGTGAAACAAAATTCAGACTATGAATAACTAGGTTGGATCTAGTGTGGTTCCTCTCTTTCTTGATCTCTCGAATAACTTAGGTAGTATCTGAATCATAAAATAGTCGAGCAGATACATGCAAGGCGAGTAAGATCCCACCATCTTTGAATGCTTTGACGGATAAAGCATTTCATGACAGTGATTTTGGAAATATATAAGTAAATCAAGATTTTCTCTATTCGAAATATAATCATTATATAAATCATAACGAATATAAGTTACGGAATGGCTATGAAGAAGTTCAGGAAGTCTGAGCATAGGTGGTTTTCTCTTGAGTAACATAATCCTTAGTCCATGATTTGTCATCTCCATATTTCTTCCTGCACCATATTATAATCACATCATCATTTGCATTGTCGCTGAAGCACAAGCGTCCGCTCAAAGCAGATAGTGAATAATGCAAACCTTTACCGCGATTGAGAACAATAATATCATGAGGACAAGAAAAAGATTCAAATAGCTCGGTTTCAAGATCAAGACAATAAACACTATGAGGATATAAGAAAATATCATCAATAGTAAGTAGAAGCCAGTGAAGATTCTCATTCACCAAAGGAGGCACATACCCCCTTTGATACCAGAACGCCATTTGGCTCTCAATTATGATGCTTTTCCAGTGCCCTATTCCTAGATTGTATACTTGAACAGGTAAGGGGAAAGTCACCATGAGCATAAACCCTAACAAGCTTGTACTCCCCACTTTTGCTCACTCCAAACCCATATGCATATTGATATAAATAGCAATCAGGACCCATCTAGATCGTGACGTACTCTCGAGTGATGGGATTGCATATGAATAGTTCGGATGTGGATTCAAAGTCGATCATGAAGAGCAAACCATTAACCGAGCTATGTATGCATGGCTTATTAGGCTCCGGAAAATTGTGAGTGTAGAGAACCGAACCTTTTGATGATTTTGTATAACTTGATTGCCACCAATAAACCCCGAGAGGCTATGAGCCCATGAGAATTTGAGGTCTTCAAAGGCAGGGAGGCGGGTGGAGTTCAAGGCCGCATGATGAGAATGCAACGACACATAGTAATGGGACTCCACTAGATCGCGCCATGACTTACAAACACACTTGGAGATCATTATGGTTTGAACAGGGAGTCTTGACAGGATGTCGATGATGATTTCTTGTGGAAGATCATCGATTTCCATATAGAACAGGATTAAGGTTGTAATTCTAAATTTTGTAATGGTAAAAATAGAAGGTGAGAAACTTTTAGGAACGGATAAAATTGGAAAAGTGACAACGGAGAGAGTAATTTCTTTTGAACATTCAACTACCGTTTTTCTTAAAATAGCAAGTTACTATTCCCTCCGTCCTTGAATAGGGGTTCCTTTTTTTTCATTTTAGTCTGTCTGCAGATAGGAATCTTAGTTTACTTTTATCATAAATAGTAATAGGGTCTCATATTCTATTAACTCATTCAATTCACATTTAATTTAAAACTATTAATATATAAGTGGAATTCATATTCACTAATATTTTTCCACCTACTTTCTTAACATTTCTTAAAGTTTATGCCACCGAATAGTGAAATTGCTAATGATGAATAGGTTGAGGATCAAGGTGGGGCCCTTGTCTCCCTCTTTCTGACTCACACTCTCTCGCTCTCTTTCTATACAATAACTCACACGCGCACACCACCGTTGTTGCATTGCCATTGGGCCCACAACACCTCCTTTCGAGAACGGATTCCCTACTCCACAATTCTTACTCCGCTCCGACCTCTTTCACGGACAAATTAGCGAAAATATGATTAGTTAGGAATTTATTATTATTATTATTATTAGTAGTATTAGTATTATTATTATTATTATTATTATTATTATTATTATTTCTAAAATATGATTAGCTAAGAATTAACAATTCATTGTTGGTATCATTTCTAAAACATGATTAGCTCAAAACGTAAAGAAAAAAATAAATAATGCGTTCAAAGTTTTATTCTCAATAACGCAACTATTCCTTCGTCTCTGAAAATTTATCACTCATTTCTATTTTTGTCCGTTCATAAAAATTAATCACCTCTCACTTTTACCATTTTTGGTAGTGAACCTCACATGTCACTAACTTGTTAAAACCACTCGTCGGTCGGACTTCCGCTATTGTGGATGCTCTAAGCAGCTCTTTCTCTCTCTGAAATATCTCAAAAAAATAATTTTTTTGATCAACACTTTACCGGTTGCGGTAGCAGACGTCGATCCTACTCCAGCGGCGGATGTCGACGTCGAGCCTCTTCCAGCGGCGGATGTCGACGTCGAGCCTCCTCCAGCGGCGGATGTCGACGTCGCTCCTGCGGCGGTCGTCGACGTTGCTCCTGCAGTGGTCGTCGTTTCCGCCGCCGCCGCCGCTTGTCCTCCTACCATCGCGGCGCCACTATTTCAGACATGGATCTTAGGTTCGTCTCTGGATCTGAGATGAGGAATTCCAAGGAGTGGGCGGTGAACAAGGCTTGTCAGAAACGTGGAGAGAAAAAGAAGTGATATGTGCTAGTTTTTTAGTTCTCGTTTATTTGTTACTGCTATATTTCTCCTTATTTAGGTTTTTGTTGATAGATAAATCCTTGTTTCATATTAGAAATGTAACTAGATTAACTCAATGTTATTCATCAAAAAATCAAAAACTATGCAACACTCCTTTGTTTGCTTTTAAGAGTTGGGTCGATCCGGTATATTGTACCGAAAAATTTGTATCATTATCATATCAAAAATATCGATATGAAAGAATTTCATATCGTTACCGTACTATGCAAAACTCCTTTGTTTGCTTTTAAGAGCTGGGTCGATCCGGTATATTGTACCAAAAAATTTGTATCATTATCGTATCGAAAATATCGATACGAAAGAGTTTCATATCATTACCGTATCGAAAGTTTCGGTGTACCGAATTTCGGTATACGAAATTTTGATATGGATAATATCTATATCGTTACCGTATCGAAATTTCGGTATATCGTACCGAACTTCGGTTTACCGTTCAGAATGGTATACCAAAATTAAATGGATATCTATGTATGATTTTAGGGTTTGCAATAAATACTTTTTAATTATATAAATAAATTAAATGGATATCTATGTATGATTTTAAACTCTTAATCTTAAAAAAAAAAAAAAATTACTCCCTTCATCCCACAAAGATTGTCCCATTTTTCTCTTTCTGTCCGTCCCACAAGGCACAAAATTTGTCTCATTTCACTTTTTAACATTTTTGGTAGCGGACCTCATATTCCACTAACTCATTCCTACTCACATTTTATTATAAAACTAATTTATAAAAGTAGGACCCACATTCCACTATCTTTTTTAACTCACTTCTCATTACACTTCTTAAAACACGTGTCCGGTCAAAGTGAGAAAATTTTTGTTGGATGGAGTGAGTATATTATTATTATAATTAGTATAAACAGTATGTATCGATAATTCAATTCATATTGATTTTCGATCTATTTCAGTATACCGATAATATATCGTATATTCGATATATACCACTATATTGCGGTATAAGAAAATCCATATTGTTATCGTATCGAAAATTTACGATACGGTATTGTATCATACCGAAATTTTTTTTCAGTATACCGAAAACGTAAAGAAAAAAATAAATAATGCGTTCAAAGTTTTATTCTCAATAACGCAAATATTCCTTCGTCTCTGAAAATTTATCACTCATTTCTATTTTTGTCCGTTCATAAAAATTAATCACCTCTCACTTTTATCATTTTTGGTAGTGAACCTCACATGTCACTAACTTATTAAAACCACTCGTCGGTCGGACTTCCGCTATTGTGGATGCTCTAAGCTGCTCTCTCTCTCTCTGAAATATCTCAGAAAAATAATTTTTTTGATCAACACTTTACCGGTTGCGGTAGCAGACGTCGATCCTACTCCAGCGGCGGATGTCGACGTCGAGCCTCTTCCAGCGGCGGATGTCAACGTCGAGCCTCCTCCAGCGGCGGATGTAGACGTCGAGCCTCCTCCAGCGGCGGATGTCGACATCGCTCCTGCGGCGATCGTCGACGTTGCTCCTGCAGTGGTCGTCGACGTTGCTCCTGCAGTGGTCGTCGTTTCCGCCGCCGCCGCCGCTTGTCCTCCTGCCATCGCGGCGCCACTATTATCAGACATGGATCTTAGGTTCGTCTCTGGATCTGAGATGAGGAATTCCAAGGAGTGGGCGGTGAACAAGGTTTGTCAGAAACGTGGAGGGAAAAAGAAGTGATATGTGCTAGTTTTTCAGTTCTCGTTTATTTGTTACTGCTATATTTCTCCTTATTTAGGTTTTGTTGATAGATAAATCCTTGTTTCATATTAGAAATGTAACTAGATTAAATCAATGTTATTCATCAAAAAATCAAAAACCATGCAACACTCCTTTGTTTGCTTTTAAGAGTTGGGTCGATCCGGTATATTGTACCGAAAAATTTGTATCATTATCATATCAAAAATATCAATATGAAAGAATTTCATATCGTTACCGTACTATGCAAAACTCCTTTGTTTGCTTTTAAGAGTTGGGTCGATCCGGTATATTGTACCAAAAAATTTGTATCATTATCGTATCGAAAATATCGATACGAAAGAGTTTCATATCATTACCGTATCGAAAGTTTCGGTGTACCGAATTTCGGTATACGAAATTTTGATATGGATAATATCTATATCGTTACCGTATCGAAATTTCGGTATATCGTACCGAACTTCGGTATACCGTTCAAAATGGTATACCAAAATTAAATGGATATTTATTTATGATTTTAGGGTTTGCAATAAATACTTTTTAAATATATAAATAAATTAATTGGATATCTATGTATGATTTTAAACTCTTAATCTTAAAAAAAAATTACTCCCTTCATCCCACAAAGATTGTCCAATTTTTCTCTTTCTGTCCGTCCCACAAGGCACAAAATTTGTCTCATTTCACTTTTTACCATTTTTTGTAGCGGACCTCATATTCCACTAACTCATTCCTACTCACATTTTATTATATAACTAATTTATAAAAGTAGGATCCACATTCCACTATCTTTTTTAACTCACTTCTCATTACACTTCTTAAAACACGTGTCCGGTCAAAGTGAGAAAATTTTTGTGGGATGGAGTGAGTATACTATTATTATAATCAGTATAAACAGTATGTATCGATAATTCAATTCATATTGATTTTCGATATATTTCAGTATACCGATAATATATCGTATATTCGATATATACCACTATATTGCGGTATAAGAAAATCCATATTGTTATCGTATCGAAAATTTACGATACGGTATTGTATCATAGCCATTGTAAAGCAATTCCACCGTTCAATTCTAGATGGATCAAGGTACGCTTTCGTTCTACAGTTTATTCTCCTTCTCCGTCGTTCTCGGTTAATGATCATAGAGAGCTTTATGTAATTGTTCACTCAATTATTACACCACGGCGTTGATAGCCATAACGGCGGTGGCGCTGGGATGGTGTACGATCGAGATCGCGTGCAAGCCTTATCTGGAGAAGGGGCGCGAAGCCATAGATCGCAACCTCAACCCCGATTACGATCCAGATGACGATATCGACACCGCCGCCGCCGTTCGTGCCCCTCTCAACCCCGATTACGCAGAAGCCTCCGCCGTTTCCTCCACCGTCGTCAAGGCCGTATGATTCAGCCAGAAATTGAGCGATCTCGTCATCGAGGAATAAATATTATTGTGCGTTAATTGCGTGTTTAATTTTTTTTATTTCGTAATCAACTGCGCCTTGATGCTTAATTTGTTTGTTCCTTTTGCTTTGCCATCTGACATTGGAAATTATTAGTGTTTCTCTCTTTGTTGATTGTATGAGTGCTGCTATGCGTGTGCTCCGCTTTTTTTAGATTTTACATTTATTATTTGATTTAACGGTCACTAATTAATTATGGCTGTTAACAGATGCATTGTTTAGTTTTATATGTTCATAGTGAAGAATTTATGCATCCCTCATGAACCAACTTTTCAAGTGAGTCTATGATATGATACGCACAGAGATTTTTTTATCTACCTTACTTGCATGTTTAATTCTCTCTTGTAACTTTTATCAGGAATTCCACTTGAAGGCATTAGAGAGGGTTGCGCAACATGGCTCGGCGGCTTCCAAATCCACTGCGCATTATGTAATTCACAAGACAAAGTGTTCTATATCAGAGACACAATTAGTACGTCTACTTTATAAATGTTGGAAATGATTGTGATTATTCGTAAATACCGAGTATGTCCTAACAATAAATTCATCAGTCTACGTTATTTTGAAATTTATACTAGACGGATATTAGTACCACTTTTCTTCAGCTTTCATATATGTTGTGAGAGATTATAATGTGTACAAAGTGAACGGAAGTGACTTCAAATCATGCACGGTGCCAGCCGGGGGAGTCTCTGAGAAGTGGAAATGACAAAATTACCCTCGCAACCCCGGAAGAAAGTGGTACCTATGCGGTGTTGGCAATGGCACACACAGTGAAAACGGTATGAGGCTAGTCATTACCGTTACTACTGTGGCCGATTTACAATGCTCCTTCCTTGCCGCCGATGTACGCTGCTCCGGTGAAGAAGCCGGACGAGCGTTTGGAGCAGCTGGAAGCTCAAATTTCACTTTTAAATCCATTTTCATGACATCTCTAAATTTCACAATAAAATTTCAATTCCAGCTACTTTATTGTATTTATTTTTGGTTTGTTTCGCGTCAATCAAATTTATCCGACACTTATTGCATCTCAATTCATATGTAGCACCTTTAAATTTCCAACCTCATCTCAATTTCTATTCTCTTTGGGATTCATATCCATCACAATCAAATTAATAATATGTTAATTCGTTACATTCACACAACATAAAAAATAGATAGTCTATTATAATAAGTACTGGATTACACTTGTGCTAATAATCCAACATAAAAACATTTATTAAACCATAAATAAAATTCTAATAATCAAGAGAAATAATTAACAAACAATAATATATAAATAAAATCCTAACAAACAAAACACTATACGGCCATAATAAAATCCTAATTAAAGCAACTTAAACCTCACCAAGAATTTGAGTGAAACAAAATCAGACTATGAATGATCTAGCATGGTTTCTCTCTTTCTTGATCTCTCAAATAACTTTAGTCATATCTAAGCAGTAAAATAGTCGAGCAGATACATGCAAGGCGAGTAAGATCCCGCCATCTTTGAATGCTTTGACGGGATAAAGCATTTCATGACAGATGATGATGTAATTATAATATGGTACATAAAGAAATATGGAGATGACAACTCATGGACTACGGATTATATTATCAAGAGAAAACCATCTATAGTTGAGCATATCGACACCCGCTACCACTACATCAGAGAATGCGTTGCAAATCAAGAGATTCAAGTCGAGTATGTGAAATCGCAGGATCAAAGTTGCCAATATTTTCACAAAGCCCCTCAAGTACGATGGCTTTATCAAGATCAGGACGTCGCTCGGAATGACAAATCAAGTTTAGGGAGGTGTTGGAATTAAAATAAATAAAATTGATTTTTGTAATAGAATTATCATAGATAAGATACAAATATCTAGATATTTTAGTAGAATTCCCTAGAATGTTAGAAAAATATCTAGATTTTTATGGAGAAAAAAATCTAGATATAAAATATTAAAGAATTAAGTACAATATTATAGAATAAGTAAGGAGTGCCTATAAATAGGGGGAGTTGTAACATTTTGTACTGGTTGAGAACTTGAAAAGTTTGAGAAATAAAAGTGTTCCTTTGTTTCCCCACATTAGCAACATCTCCTAAATCCTTTTCCACATATTCCACTCATTTCCCTCTCAAGAATTTCCTCCGATCTAAATTACTCCTCTAACAAATATCTTATACTCCCTCCGTCCCATTAGAAATTAAACGTTTTCCTTTTTACTTTGTCTCATTAAAAATGAAACGTTTCCTAAAATGGAAACGTTTCATTTTTACTTTTTCATCTCTCTTACTTTACTCTCTCTTCATTAACTCACAAAACAACATTCCATAAAATCCGTGCCGATTCCCAAATGTTGCATATTTAATGGGACGGAGGGAGTATATTCTAACCAGCGGTCGTCGACGTCGCTCCTCCTCCTGCGTCGGTCGTCGACGTCGCTCATACTCCTGCGGCGGTAGTCGTTGACGTCGCTCCTGATGCGGTCATCAACGAGGATTCTGCAGTGGTCGTCATTCCGACCGCCGCCGCTCGTCCTCGTGCCATCGCCGCGCCACTGTTTTCAGAGATGGATCTCGGGTTCGTCTCTGGATCAGAGATAAGGAGTTCCAAGGAGTGGGCGGTGAACAAGGCTCGTCAGAAACGTGGAGGGAAGAAGAAGTGATGTGTGCTGGTTTTTTAGTTCTCATTTGTTTGCTTGCTATATTTCTCCTTGTTTAGGTTTTGTTGATAGATAAATCGTTGTTTCATATTAGAAATGTAACTAGATTAAATCAATGTTATTCGTCAAAAAATCAAAAACTATGCAAAACTTCTTTGTTTGCTACCCTATTCTTTATTAGAGCTGGGTCAATCCGGTATATTGTACCGAAAATTTTGTATCATTATCGTATCGAAAATATCGATATGAAAGAATTTCATATCATTACCGTATCTCGATATGGATAATATCTATATCGTTACCATATCGAAATTTCGGTATATCGTACCAAACTTCGGTATACCATTCTGAATGGTATATCAAAATTAAATGGATATCTATTTATGATTTTAGGGTTTCCAATAAATACTTTTTGAATATATAAATAAATTAAATGAATATCTATGTATGATTTTAAACTCTTAATCTTAAAAAAAAAATTACTCCCTCCATCCCACAAAGATTGTCCGATTTTTTCATTTCCGTCCGTCCCACAAGGCACAAAATTTGTCTCATTTCACTTTATACCAATTTTGGTAGTGGACCTCGTATTCCACTAACTCATTCCTACTCACATTTTATTATAAAATTAATTTATAATAGTAGGACCCACATGCCACTAACTTTTTCAACTCACTTTTCATTATATTTTTTAAAACACGTGTCCGGTTAAAGTGAGACAATTTTTGTGGGACGGATGGAGTATATTATTATTACAATCAGTATAAACAGTATGTATCGATAATTCATTACGTATTGATTTTCGATATATTTCGTATATTCGATATAAAACAGTATATCGCGGTATAAGAAAATCCTTATCGTTATCGTATCGAAAACTTACGATACGGTATTGTATCGCACCGAAAATTTCAATATACCGAAAATTCGATATTTTTCAGTACGATACGATCAATATACCCTTTTTTGGTATATTTACCCGGCCCTAATCTTTACAACATTTGAAATTATCAACTGAATACTGTATATCAAATTTAATTTTGTTTCCATTTAATTTTTCATAATATTCAAAAGTTCGTACACATTGGTTTATGATTGAGGCATTGTTTTAAGAATAGTGATAAATTAACAAAATTATATATACAATTTTGGGGTATTTTAGTCATTTTCAGTCCTATGCAAAAGTTAAGGAAATTACCTATTTTAGTTATACTTTAATTTTACATTATAGCCCCTCACGTGGATTAAAGAATAAATAATATTTGCAACTAAAATTCAAAAAGAAAATGTGTACTGTATTATTTTTTTAAAAATATTTTATTTTCAGATATTTTAAAATAAATTACATCATGTTTTTCCAAGTTTTAACAAAAAATATTGAAATAAGTTACTCCTCCGTCCGCGAATAGGAGTCCCGGTTGGCCATTTTCATCCGTCCGTCATTAGGAGTCCCGATTAGACATTTTATCTTGGGAGTATAAAAAATGACCACACTTTTCCCTTAGTTTAGAAGCTGCAATTAATTTTAATCCACTTTGATTGCAATTTCTCACTCTCTCTCTTAATGTTAGATTTCATTATTCCAAAGAATAAAGCAAATAATAATATAAATGGATCCCACATTCCACTATCACACACTTAAATTATTACACTCAAACTTTTCTTAAAACCCGCACCCAACTCAACCGGGACTCCTATTCGCGGACGTAGGGAGTAAATGAAGTAAAAAAGAACAAAAAGAAAACAGTGGAAGTACTGATAGGTTAAAAAAATTATAAGTAAAACGTAATACGAGAGAATTTCCAAATAAAAGTGTATTTTTCCAATTTTTACTTTGTAAACATGAACAATTTATTTATCTTCATATCATTATGATAGTTTAAATAAAATGCATAAAAAACGTATTCCATAAAAATACTATGAATAATTATTCTATCTAAAATTTTATTGTGAATCTTGTAATAAGAGTGAGAATAAATTCAATTATATATTTGTTAAAAATATAAATGAAAATAGAAATAATAATAATAATAATACTAATAATAATAATAATAATAATAAAATAATAATAATAATAATAATAATAATTTTCCTTCTACAATTATAAAAAAGGTCAAATTAGTCATAGAAATATGCAATTAATGATGCTACCAAATCATAACAAATTAGTCTTACTTTATTTAAACTAGTATTAACATCCGTGCTAGCACGGAACATAAGATTTTTAAATAATGAATACAAATTCTAATGATAATATAGAAAATAAGAATTCAGAAGATGTGAATTAATGATAGTATGGGCATGCTATCATTTAGTTTTCGCCAAGAAGCTGTGGGCCTGTTTTGTACAAGTCAGGATAGATAATTCAATTATATATTTGTTAAAAATATAAATGAAAATAGAAATAATAATAATAATAATAATAATAATAATAAAATAATAATAATAATAATAATTTTCCTTCTACAATTATAAAAAGGGTCAAATTAGTCATAGAAATATGCAATTAATGATGCTACCAAATCATAACAAATTAGTCTTACTTTATTTAAACTAGTATTAACACCCGTGCTAGCACGGAACATAAGATTTTTAAATAATGAATACAAATTCTAATGATAATATAGAAAATAAGAATTCAGAAGATGTGAATTAATGATAGTATGAGCATGCTATCATTTAGCTTTCATTAATTAGCTGTTTGGCCTGATTATTAATTAAATCTTTGGTTTAATTGATCAATCTCCATATTAGTTATCCCAAGTTATCAAATTTATATAGTATTTAACTAATTCATATTTATTAAAAACTAACTTGATTTGATTTTGAGTTTAACTGGGCCGAGTTAAGTCATGTTTATGGATGTTTAATTTAGATTCATGCACGAAAAGAATCGATATTCGCTCTAATTGCGCTAGATTATGCACTATTTTATGGTATGATATTGTCTTCTCTTTTGTGTAGTGTATGTTTATTTTTTTCCATTTTCTTTCTCAAACGCAAAGATGTAGAATCATTTGTGTATATCAAGTGAATTTAATATGTAACACAACATTTCTCTATATATAGAGGATGTGTGAACCCAATCTCCAAAGTTTGAGATGATTGATTCACTATACAAACATGTATTTGTAACACCGAAGATGATGGAACAATGAGGTGAATAGACAAAATGCTTGTAAATGATATGTGACATAATCTTCTGGTTGATTTCTATATATACAAGTTAATACTTGGGATATGGATGATGGAGAGTATTATAGCATTAAGAAGTAAATAAGATACGATTCGAGACGGTCTGAGTTTAGTTTAACTTAAGCGAGGTTGAGTTTGAATCGGACCATTAAGTAGAGTAAATGATTTGATTCGAGTCGTGCTAAGTTGAGTTTGACTTAAACGATATTGAGTTTGAATCGCGCCATTAAATAGAGTAAATAATTCAATTCGAGTCGCGATGAGTTGAGCTTGACTCAAGCGAGGTTGAGGTTGAGTTTAACTCGTGCTAGGTTGAGTTATGATTCGAGTTGAGCTGAGTTGAGTTTTGTGCGCGTGTTTTTGATAGAGTCAACTCAGCTTATTTAGTCGCCAATAATTAATGCGGGCCAATGCATAGGTGAAAAAGATTCGTATACAAACGCGTCAAGTCGAACTTGTGTTTTAATCAGCGATTTTATAAAATTGAATTTACTAAAGTAAATTTAAAACAATCTTTTGTAAAAATAGTGTTTTATTTAAGATACAAAATCACAAAAAGAGAAAAAGAGAAAAAAAATTACAACTTTTTCACAATCATTTTACCAGAAAGAAACGAAAAAAAATCAAAAAGACTCAAAACTCCACTTGAAGGCATATGGCTCGGCCGCTTCCAAATCCACTGCGCTTTCTGTAGATCACTTCTCAAATTTCACTTTTAAATCCATTTTCATGACATCTCAAAATTTCACAATAACATTTCAATTCCAGCTACTTTATTGTATTTATTTTTGTTTTGTTTCGCGTCATTCAACTTTATCCGACACTTATTGCATCTCAATTCATATGTACCACCTTTAAATTACAATTGATCCAACAAAGAAGTAAATTTGTTGAAGGGACCATACCAGCTAAAGTCGAAATATCTTGTTTGATAATTCAAGTCAAAGTAGACGCGACCTATTCCAATTTTCCAACCCCATCCACCACAAACCAAAAGTTTGAAAAATTAATAAAAACATCAATTTCCCACCAAACCCACTTTACACATAAGTCTTCAAATAAGTCACTTGCTCTCAAACCATTCCAAGAAAAATTAGACAAAAACAAAAAAAAAAAAAAAAAAAAAAAAAAAAAAAAAAAAAAAAAGAGAGAAGAAAAATGGAAGGACTGATTCCGGTGGTCTACCGATCTCTCAAGAGGAACAAAATCCGACGACGCTACGAATGCTTATCGTCGGGCGCAGCTCATGCCTACAACATCAAAGATTTCGATTATCATGATCAAGATCATATTCATGATCGTCGCGATGATCATTTAGATGGGGGCCGGAACAGGCGGTGTAGCTCTCTTAAGGTCGACCACACGAGGAGCTTTGATGCAGTGGATGACGCATGCGAGCCTAAGAGGCTCGTGAGGTTCCGGAGCTATAGAATGGTTTCGTGTTTATCATGTGCTGCGTAAATGTTAAGTACTCTGTTTTCTTTGTTTTTTTTCTTTTTAATGATCTTATGTACTAGTACTAATTAATCGTTACACTACTCGTTTTTCAATTATTGGATGTGTCATATGTGAGTGTGATTCAAGCTTAATTAGTATCTCTGGAGTTGAAGAATATTGTTGATCGCTATGGATCAATTATGTAGTTTTCTCAATTTTTATTGTGAAAATATTTCTCTATTTTTGTTAATTTAAAATGTGTGTGCACCAAGATGTGCCGGAGTTTTTGGCTCATTAGAGAAGAATGGAGAAGTAAATCGAGAGTGGAACATTTCATTAAGATTGAAGGGGAAAACAGAAAAAGAAACTTGTAGCAAAGGTACAACTAACTTTGATATTTGTATGAATATTTTGAGGTAATTAACTAACATTCAACAAGAAAAACTCTACAAGTTGTTTAATAAAGAGACAGATCTTGAATGCCTTTGAGATATACTTAACAATCTTTTGCATATGTGTTACGCTCAGTTGTGAGAATATAGACAAGCTGTGTTGTTCTTGCTCTTGCTCTTGCAACATAGCTCGAGCTTCAAGTATTTCAACTTGATATATCAACTAAAAGGAAGAGGTATTTGTTGAACAACTTAATAAAATCATAATATAATGATTGTTTGCATTTATGCAGATAATCTTATGTATTTGGGTAATAACAAGTGGATAGTGGAAAAAATTTAAACAATAGTTATAGAAGAATTTGAAATGACAAATTTGAGAATCATAAAGTATTTTCCTGGAATCCAAGTGAAGCAATATGGAAAAGAAATACACATATCACAAGAAAAGTCCATAGAAGAATCCTTGAAGAAATTTGGAATAAAGAACTGCAATCCAATATTCTCGCTAATGGCGAAAATATGGTCTCTGCTTAGACAGGCAGCGCTGTGTCGTTGATCACATGCTTTCTCAATCCCGGAATATGAATGTCGACAAAATACTTATTCCAATCTATCTTTGTTGCATCCACTTCAAACACAACTCGCTCCTCTTCCGACATCTCCTCCAACAACACCCGTGTATTGCCACAATGGAACCTGCACCCACATAAAAACACACTCATTGGTAATGCAACCACAAATTAATACTATAAAATATTATCACGATAAATAATTGCATACTACTCCCTCCATCCGCCATTAGGTGTCATATGTTGACCCGACTCCGAATTTAAAAATGTAGAACAATGTTAGTAGAAAAAAGTTATTACTACTTAAAAAAGTAAATTTGACAAGTATTGATGAACTAAACAAAAAGAAAAAACTCGTGACAAGTAATGGCGGAAGGAGGAAGTATTTATATTAATCCTATACCTGGCTTTGAAGAATCCTAGAAACTCGTACATCTTGCAAAGTTGCTCTGCATAAGCAACCCTTGCTTTGTTTTGTTTCCGAACCTTTGCTTCCGCACCAACTACTGAATTTTGCTCTCTCAAGTATTCGGACAAGTTACAAAACTGGTCGAACAACTTCATTTCACTCACATTTCCAGTTTCAACTAAAGGATTTGCATTAAAATGCTCATAAATATATTCGAACATTTCATTGAATCTTAGAGGATTCACAAAGCCAGTTGTCACATGGTACACATTCACTCCTGCCCTGTTCATAATGCCATGCTTAGCGATAGCTGCAATCGTTGTATTCGCCACCATGTCAACTGGAACCTATATGCATTTATACATTTATATTCAAGTATAATTAAATACAATCAGATTGTCTTAAATTACTTGAATATGTATTGCTTACAATGTCAGTATGTAAGGCAGGATCAGCCAGATAAGCAGGAAGTTGTCCTTTCCCATAAGAAATAATCACCGGATCATACATTCTGATAATCATAATTAAATTAATCAACTCACAATCATTTTAACTTGTAGCATGAATAAAAGGGCAAGAAATGCACTGACCTATTTCCTTGTATCCATCCAGGAACAGGCTCTTTATAGCAGCTCTCGATCACGGATGGCCTCAATATAAGCAGTGGGACGTCTTGTCTAGTTTCGTTAAGGACCATTTCTCCCATTGCCTTAGTCATATGATACGCATTGTACCATCCATAGTACGCAGCCCTGCAGGCGGTGACGGATCCAGAACAATAAATTTTTTTAATTTTATTTAAACTATTTTTTCTCTTTGCATCATAAGTACCTTTCTAGGCCGAGCCTCTTGAGTTCTTTTGTGGTGTCACGACCAGTCGAGGCTATGCAGGCTTTCATAGCCAAGTTCATCTCATCTGCCGGATCTAGAGAAAACAACGAGGAACATATCTCATCATGCTTTCTCCCATTCTCTCCCATCATCAACGGCTTCTCGTAGATTATCCCTTCTCTTCTTCCATTAACATATGCTGCACATTCTTACTAATTTAGCCACATTTTTCATATATAGCATAATCGTATTCTAATTAAATTTAGGCACATACATACCAGTGGACATATGCACAAAAAGTTTGAGATTTTTGCAATTCTTGGCGAACCTCATTAGCCGTAGAGGCGCATTCACGTTTATATCAAGTAGAAAATCATACCTACATATATATATATATATAAAGAAAGAATTAAATATAAGAATTTTTCAAGAAAGGTAACTTTATTAAAAAAATTTGGATGTATGTTAACAACCTGTCAAAAAATGTTGTGCTAGCTGCAGATTGAACTATCACATCCACTTCCTCCATAATTTTGTTTGCTGAATTTATATCCATTCCAAGATTTGGTTCACAAATATTTCCAACCACAGGTATCAGCTTAGATTTCACATATTCTTCGTATGTGCTCCCATATTTTTCTCGTAAACATACAAATAACTCGGAGTTCATAATCTAAGAAAAAATAAAATCAGCATATTAATTAGTATGATCATAATATAAGGATAAACAAATTAAAGAGAAAACATACCTCTTTCAATAGTCTATGAAGCGCAGCCTCGTTATCACTTGCCTTAACTAGTACGTAGATATTTCCCAGAGATGTCGATCTCAATAGCTTTTCAATTAGAGCTGCATCATTATCATGTTTCATTTAGTTTTAAAAAATATTCGATAAGGAACGATTTAATTTGAAAAGAAAGAGTATCGTACTTTTTCCAAGAAGACCAGTTCCACCGGTAATGAAAATGTTCTTCCCTTGGAAGAAGCTATCAATCCCTATCCCGCCACCCGACTCTGTCTCAAACGACAGTTCGGATTCAAGAGGATGGCGGGGACGGGTGAAGAAGGGATAGCCATTATAGCTAACACCCAATTTACCACTTCTTCTAGTCTTTGACTTGAGCATTGGATTACCAAGTTTGCTTTTGTTGCTAAGTTTTGTATGAGAAAATTCTACTAAAGGGCTGAAAAATACATTTTGAGTGAGCGACATGGTTTTTGTTGTGTTTAAGTGGAATTAATTTGCAAAAGGTCGGAGATGGCCTCTTTACAGAAACCAAATTAAACTTAGCTAAATTAATTAATATACTCATGAATTATAGTACTATATATATAGTTGAAAGTGGATATGATGAATAATACATGCAACTGCAAGACAGTGAAGGATGAAGAAGCGTGTCGTTTGCATTTATCTGTTGGATTCGACGACATTAGAAGCTGAAAATGTTAATTAATCATTAGCTAACGATTACTTATTAATTGGAGAGTTGTTAGTCTCATACATTAAACTTAGTCTTGAATGTTTAAGGGTTGACAGGTTAATTTACATAGGAGTAGTATATAGAGTATTAACAAGTTTCCCAGTTGGGTTCGCATATGAGCCTGTTGCCTCACCTATTATAATATAAAGAGATCAATAGTTTTAGTTACTATCACATTCTATTATAAAATTAATAGTAGTTGTAGGATAAAATTGGGACTTACAATCGATTAACTTTTAGAGCATCCACATTGGTGCCCCGTCCGTCCGTACCAGCGGCGGGGACACCGCTAGTCCGCCAATGCAGCTCGTCCGTCCTTGCCAGCGGCAGGGCGGTGCTCTTAGCTAAGAGCACATCCGTGCCGCTGAGCAGCTCGACGTGGCGGGCTGTGATTGGCCAACGGCTTAGCAATTGGAAATTCTTTTTTTTAATTCTTTTTTTTAAATTCGAATTTAATTTAAAAATCATTTTTAAATAAAAAAAAATATTTTCCCACTTCCCAATAAAATATATCCGTTTTCTACACACTTTTAATTTATTTTTCAATTTTTTCCCCAAAATTCACATTTTCATCTATAAATACTCTCACTTCAACATTAAAAATTATGTAATTTTTAATTTGTTGGATTTTAATTATGTAATTTTTATTTTTTAGGATTTTGATTATGTATTTTTATTTTTTAGGATTTTAATTATGTATTTTTATTTTTTAGGATTTTATTTATGTAATTTTTATTTTTTAGGATTTTAATTATGTAACTTTTATTTTTTAATGTATTTTAATATTGTAGAAATGTTTTTAGTAATTGAAGTATTTAAATTAAATAATAGAATGGTGTGACCTATGAGTTTGTCTTTGCGGAAGAGCACAGATGTGGGTGTTGTGCTCTTGCCTAAGGACAAGGAGTAAAAGTGGGTCTGGGCCCACCTTCGTGCTCTTATTTAAGAGTACAGATGGGGATGCTCTTATCATCATTTTTCTTCACGTTTCTTAAAATTTGCATCGAATTAAAGTGGGATTATAAATCGTGGATGGGTGGAGTAATATTTTAGTAAAAAAAGTCTTAAAAAGTGTTAAAAAGTATTTTAACGATATTATACCAATATCAATAAACGTCTATTAATATTTTTAAAGAATAAAGGTAGCCGTGGATGATATTAGTGCAATGTATATAGAGGAAAAATATAATTCTGTCGACTATTATAACTGCATAACAACGTCAAACTAGAATTTAAACCAAGTCTTCTGTGCTTATAAAAAGAAAGAAACTCAGTCTTCCGGATATTTCTCACAAGTTACAAAACTAAGTCTTGGGGAATGATTCCATGAAATTATTTGAACTCACCAACTGAGATAGAGACAAGACTAATTTTCCCATGTCGTTTCAGACCCTAAATTAAGGCGATCTCCATATCTGTGTTTTCATTACTAAAGTGAGAAGAAATAAATTAACAGCGCACAGCATACGGTATTAAAGTGAGAAGAGATAAAAAAAAGTAAATTAATCTTATTAAATATTTAAAATATTGTATATATACAAAAAGAATTTCATTCATATGTGTAAACATTGCATAGATTAATAGAGCAAAAAGAATTTCATTCATATACCCACTTTCACTCAAACATTGTATACACATATATATAAGAAGAAACTATAATCATTAAACTAATATATGGTGAAGGGGGAGGCGTGATCTACTACTAACTTTTTTTGAGTTATTTGCTCTGTAAAGTAGTATATTAAAAATATCAATACGAATATATTAACTGTTAATATAAACTTAATTGATATTTTAATACACTGTATTCACATTTTTAATATACTGTATTGATGAATTAGCAAATTAGGAATTTAAAAAAAAATAGTATACCGTTAACGTTAATGCTGGACCACGAATTTTTTATACTCTATTAAAGAGGAATACACTTGAGTAATTAAATTACAACTACTTATTATTAAGACACTCTTGATGAAAGTTATAAATAAATATATTGTGAAAGGGTACTTTAAATATATTGTGAAAGGGAACTTTAAAAGTTAAAAACATTACTTCAATTGTTAGCTCAACGCAGAAGGTTGTCCAGCGCGTGTTTGATTGAAAGTTCACATTATTGCAACAAGCATTTTGCACTTATCTATTTTGGTGGATATTCTCGGAAAAAAGTCATAAATCATCTTTCCTAAAAAAAAGTCAAATAAATAAACAGCGTAAATTATTTTTAGTTTGCTTCTTTTGTTTTCTTTCTTTTTCTCTTAAAATCTTAATTATATCATTAATATGTTTTATAGGTAGTTGGTCCATAGAATTTATTGCGATATACTCCCTCCGTTCCACAGTAATAGAGACATTTCGTTTTGAGCACTTATTTTAAAAACATAATAATAAATAGTTAAAGTGGAGAAAGAGTAAAGTGACAGAAAGAATATTGTACATAAAACTCTTCACTACATTATTCTCTTTCTTACTTTACTCTCTCTCCACTTTAACTATTTATTATCATTTTTTCAAAATGAGAGCTCAAAACGAAACGCTTCTATTACTATGGAACGGAGGGAGTATATTTTAATGACTCCCTCCTTTCCTTATAATTTGTCACCGTTTGATCCGACACTAGCTTTTAAGAATATGAATCCTACTTTTATATATTAATTTTATACATTAAAATGTGAGTGAGAATTAGTTAGTGGAAAGTGTGTTCACTACCAAAAATGGTAAAAGTGAAAGGTGACAAATTTTTAGGGACGAAAGAAAATGGAAATAAGTGACAAATTTTCAAGGATGGATGGAGTATTTTAATTGAGGTATTTGTTTAATTTTTTGTTTAATTAAAATAAGTACAAATATGGCAGCGTGGAGCTGTGGTCAGGGGCGGAGGGAGGGTGGGACCAGGGGACCCATGGTCCCCCCACCAATTCTTAAAAAAAGCTAGGGGTATTTTAGTAATTTCATATTTATTATAATTTATAATATATACTCCCTCCGTCCCACAAAAGATGTCACACTTTCCTTTTTAGTTTGTCCCACAAAAGATGTCACATTTCCCTTTTTGGAAAAAGTTCTTTCTCACATGAATATAAAAATTATATTTTCTCTCTCTATTTAACACACAAAATAAAACCTCCTAAAATCTCGTGTCGTCCTACAAGTTTGACATCTTTTGTGGGACGGAGGGAGTATATATTATTACATATAGATTTCAGCAAAATTTGTATGAATTGTTTCTTCTCAGCAAAATTTATATGAATCATTTCCTTTTAATTTAGCTTTCTCTTTTTGCCGTTTTATGTGCAATCTGAATTCTCCTTTTGTCGTTCTATAAGTCTGTAATCTGAAATCTGGTTATGTAGAACTAGGTATATTTCAAAACTAAATATAATTCAATTGATTTTTCTACATATGTTGTTTCTTTGTTCGGTGGCAATAATTATGTAAATTGAGGCCTAAATAATCATATTTCAAGCTCTAAATCGGTACACATAAAATTTAAAGGAGGAGAAAGAAGATAAGCTTATGTAATTCAATGGCTATGGTGGTTCTGTCGTTGGAATTCTTTAACCCCAATTCTTTATTTGATGTGTATGTGTTAATAGTTTTATACTATTCTTATTAATTATTGTTCGTAATTGCAACTTTTTAGATTTGAGCAGATTGTATATTTCGGTTACTCTTTATTGTTTTAGTTGATAAGTATATAATATAAACTTTATCCTTTTTGTGTATAATTTATATTTTGCTATTCTTAGTATAGAAATATCAAATATTTTTCAATGGTTTATTTATTAGTTAAGTTGTCATTGATCTTTACCTGTTGCCACTGCATCAATAGAAAGAGCATTTTCAGCAATGAAGATCATAAAGACTTCTCTACGTAATAGCATGGGAGACCAACTATTGAATGATTGCTTAGTTCCTTACATCGAAAAAGATGTGTTTGTTAAAGTTAATTACTAATAAAACTATTATGCACCGATTCCAGAAGATGAAGAATAGAAGACAAATGTTATGACGTGATTACATTTAACTTTTACATTTTGAACCTTATAGTTTAATTTTTTTTTTTTAAGTTTAATTTTGGACCTCCCATGATAAAATTCCTGGCTCCGCCACTGGCTGTGGTGACCTTGAGGTCACGGATTTGCCACCCACTGGGAGACTTTCGGGCCTAAATCCAAAAACCTGGTCGAGCAGGATTAGTCGAATTTCGTGAAAGACGGATTCGATATACACGTAGTTAAACTGAAAAAAGAAATTAAGTACAAATATTTATCTGCAAATACATAAATTTTGTGTCATTTTATTTATTAGAGAGAAGAAATTATTAATTATAGAAAATAAACTATTTTTATGACACGTACTAAAATGAAAAAAAAAAAGTCTCATGTCTCGGATAGAGTAGTAATAGTATATTGCTCTAGCGGTAATATAATTGTACTACTATACAGTTTAGGTGTTAAATAATCCATTGTGAATTTAAAATGATTAAAATTAACCAGAAAGTACATTTTTCATTTTGAACGCACATTTTAGAAACAGCATTCAATCAGCATTACAATATCCAAGTCTTTCTCTTTTTTTTGTTTCAAATTGATATCTTGAGGTACTTGACAATATCCAAGTTAATTTAGTGGAAAAACCCAATTAGTCCGCACCACATAATGGGCCTTCACCTAACGGCCCATTTCTTTAGAAAATCACAGCCCAGCTGGAAATGGAATACAGACTACATCTCTCTCCGAAAATTGAAGTATTGACGCGGTTCGGCCGAAGAAGCTCCGGCGATGTTGGTCAAGAGGTGAGCCGTCGTTCAAAAATCGCATTGCTATTTATTTCTATTGATTTTTCTAATTCATGCTTACTGGAGTTGAATTGAACAGGCTGCTTTTCCGACTAAAATGCACGAACAATTCGTTTCGAGAATGGAAAGCATTTGATACTATAGTACGTTTTTTCATTTAACATTTTTAGCAGTCTTATGTATTTTTTATTGAGAGAAATTGGAAAATTTTAATTCGATTAAGATTATTGTGTTAGAATTCAGTTCAGATAAGTTGGTCTTTTTTTTAGAAATCCAATCCTACGCCAAGAATGTGGATTGATCGAAGCTTGATAGCTGAAGAAAGATGTTTAGCTTATTTAAAAGTGAAATGTAACTGCAGTGATCATCTTGTTCAACACTGCTTAACTATATAAAGTAATCATTAGCAGGGGAAGGAGGAGGCTGTCTTTGTCCAGGGAGGGAGGTTTTTTGGGACCTCTAATGATGGTAAGAGACGGTTATACTTGATTTTTTAAACGATTGCAAAGATGAATACATATGTTGTTGGGCACTTCACCTATGCTCAAAAGTAGAAGTCTTTTTATCGTTTCTCAGCTGTACTGCATTACAGAAAGTATAGTAAAAGATTTTATTAATGGCAAATCTGGGCGGTGAAGGATATCTGCTGACAAAGCCGATTGCGAGAAAATTAGGGGAGGAAGTAATTAATGCACTTCACTCGGGACAAAGAAGTAGAGCTTCTAATCTACTGACTGAGCTTGGTAGTGGAGATCGAGCATCGGAAGTGCATTCTTTCCTTCCTATCCTTCAGTTTTGTGCGAGTGCACCTGATCCATTGGTAGGAATCTTCTCTCTGAAGCTTTGTGTTGCCCATCACCTTCATTTCTGACTTTCTTAAGTTTTTGAGACATTTGTTTTGTCTCTCACTGTGACGACCTTAAAGTGATTAAATATAAAAAAGATCTCGTATATAGAAAGAAATACTATATGCCTGTGTGTATGCAGAACGGTGGGAGGATGGTGATATGGATCATCACCTGGTTTCAACATATTGATAACTGATGTATCTTCCTCTGCAGTTTGCGATGGAAACTTGGAAACTTATGGTGGAGAAGGATGTGAAATTGAGTGGAAAATGTTATTTATTTACAATTAAGGCTCTCTGTAAAGGTGGTTATTTAGATGAGGTATTTACATGTTGTACTCTTCTGCTATTGTTTCATGTCCATCTTTTGGTTGTGTTTCACTTCATGCAGGAATCATCTAATCAGTTTTATATTGTAGTAAGGTCATAGAAATTGTCTTTGATGAGCTGGATAATATCTTCTTATTTTTCAAAACATCAGGCATTCAGTATACTGGGCGTTCAAAGGGCACATGCGGAAATATGTCCAACTTTACAAGTGTATAATTGTTTGTTAAAAGCCTCCGTTCAAATGAATAGCTTAAATCATGCTAATGAAGTCTTGTATTTGATGGAGCAAGAAGGAATGCTCAAAGACATTATTACGTACTCTCAGCTTCTCAAGGTATGCAGAATCCTAGTACTATATTTGTTGGCAAGTACTTTACAACATAAGCACTGCTACATTTACTGGATCATTTTTTTGAGTAACATTATTATGTTGGGATTATTATGCTGGGATATTATTAGTTTGAAATGTTAATTGGAGGGACATAAACTAAATTATGTTGGGATTCAATTGTGATTAAGTAAGAAGCTTAAACTATTTTTATATGTATTTTTATCAGCTTGCAGTCTTGCAGCAGAACCTCTCAGCAGTTCATGAAATTTGGAAGGACTGTATTAAGTACTATTCTCTGAGCATTATAACTCTTCGGAAGTTCGTATGGGCTTTCACAAGATTGAAAGATTTAGAGTCTGCTTATATGGCATTGCAGAAAATGGTTGCTGCAGCTTCCCAGCATAAATTTAGTACCACAGCAACTTATGAGCAAATGTTGTGTATTTCAAGATTGGATGTTCCTATCCCTTTCAGCGGCGATTTGGCATGGGATCGATACACTAGGAGTAGTGGTACTTCTGTATCTTATAGTCCCGTGTATAACAAAGAAAATGATTCGACTAAGGGGGCTAGATTTGGAATGCAAGAGACGGGAGTTGCACATGCTGCTATAAGTTTGTCAGAGCAGCCTTTCTCTGGACCTGTCATTAAATTATTAATGTGCTCCTTCGATGACATCATTTCCTCTTGTGCTCATTCTCGGAATATTATGTTTGCTGAGCAATTAATGTTACAGGTATGACAAGTTTGTTACTTGATCTGTAGTCAAGAGGTCTTATGTAATTTGTTGTATAAGAGAGTAATCTTTTGAAATAAACAGTGAATGGTGTGAATTACTTAGAGTATTCTCCAGTGGTTCTCTAAGTATATGTACGTAATGCTGTCAGCTGTGAAGCATTCCTCATAGGAGATAGGGAGGGAGCGAATGTGGTAGTAAATAGGAAAAAAGTAAAAGAAATATGGTTGATAGTTGACCTATGGTTTCCGCTTATTTCCTCTTTTCAGATGCGAGTTCTTGGCTTGGAACCATCTTCTCGTACTTATAATGGCTACATAAGAGCATTGGTTTCTGTGAAGACATTTCATGATGGCATGGAAGTGGTAAAATAATCTTTGCAGTTATGTCTTTTAGAGGCTGGGTAGTAGAATTTATAGTTGATTTATGATTATACATTCATTTTCATGCCTTTTGCAGTTAAATATCATGCGACAGAAAAATATGAAGCCTTCTGATTCTACTCTTGCTGCACTATCTGTTAGCTGCAGTAGGGGTTTGCAACTGGACTTGGCTGAAACATTCCTGGATCAAGTTTCAAAATGTAATCATGTCAATATTTTCAATGAGTTCCTGAAAGCATGTGATACAGTGGTGAGTAGACCCCGTACTGCATTCATATCAGTATCATGCAATTGAAATTGACCTGGCCTATGAATCTAACATTATTAAAGTATTGTAGAATGTGTTTTAGTATCACATTGATTGCATCAATGCAATTACACAAATACCCATTGTTCAGTGTTTCTTAGCCAGCTAATGGGAATTTTTCAAAATGAAAAATCCATACTAGGTAGATTGTAGGGAAATCAATTACTCTTGTTTTCTTAATTTATTTCCTTAATTCATGTGTTTTGGAGTATCCTGATGAAGATTTTCTATTTTTGGGCTGCCAAAACCTTGCCTCTGCTTATACGTGGCCTATAATGTTGCAGGATAAACCTGAACGAGCTATTAGGGTATGGGCCCGAATGAAAGATAAGAATCTTAAGCCAGATATCAGAACATATGAGCTGTTGTTTTCATTATTTGGCAGCGTCAATGCACCTTATGACAATCCAAATCTTGTATCCCAAGCTGATGCTGCTAAAAGGATAAAGGCTATAGAAATGGATATGACAAGGCATGGCATCCAGCACAATCTTTTTTCACTGCAAAACCTGGTAAATATTGCATCATTAAGATTCTTGGTAGTTTCAGCACAATTCTGAAGTACAATTTTCCACGTTTATAAAGTCTACATTGGATAAGTAATACTTAATGACATATCCTCTATATTCAGAGCGTCAAAGTTTATAGTAGAAGTTTGTGGTGTTATAAGAGTTCAAAAGTATATTCTGACAGGTTGGCCTGCTACTGTTTTCGGTTTAGGAGTTTCAAGTTTTGAACTTGAATACTGAGAATAGAGAATTATCCTTCTGTAGATCTAGTGTTGCATCTGTGGACCATAATTTTGCTGACTCTTATGGAATTCCTTACTATTTACAATTTCCTGGTTTCTGCAGCTGAAAGCTCTTGGTAGGGAGAAAATGATCAATGAGCTGATCCAGTACATACGCGTTGCAGAGGAGCAGTGTGTATATAGAAATACAAATCTTGGAGTACAGATTTATAACACTTTTTTGCACTCTCTTGTTGAGGCTAAGGAAGTAAGTATGTCAGTGCTTGATGCTTTCTCATATAAATGTGTGTCAAGAGTACTGATAATAGATTTTCATTTTCATTTTTAGAGTCACGTGGCAATTGAGATATTCAAGAAAATGATTTCGTGTGGACTCTCACCAAATCTTTCAACTTATGGTATCATGATTGACTGTTGTAGCATTATAAATTGCTATACATCTGCTTGTGCCCTGATCTCTAGGATGATCCGTGATGGCTTACCTATGAATGTGGTAATTTATACAGGCCTGGTGAAGGTATTCTTCCATGCTCTATTTTCATCCAAAAGTTTTGTTGAATGTGTATTGAAATATAAGTGTTGGAATTACTTTGCCCTTTCGCTTGTTGATTCTAATTTTACATTTCAAAACTTTTGTATTCCACTTTTTGGTGGCATCATTTTCTCTATGGTGAATTCTCATATAATTCATTGTTACATTTAAAAATTTCCTTTCTATAGGGAGAATACTCTTATGTATTTTGTGAGACCACTAATTCCATGCAATTACTTTTGATCGCAAGTTATGGATATCAAAAACCAATCTCTTATACTCCCTCCGTCCCATAATAGATGACATACTTGGGGAATGGCATGAGATTTTAGGAGATGTTGTTTTGTGTGTTAGGTGGAAAGAGAAAATAATATATTTATATTAATGTGAGGGGGAACTTTTTCCAAAAAAGGAAATGTGAAATCTTTTATGGGACAAACTAAAAAGGAAAGTGTGACTTCTATTATGGGATGGAGGGAGTATTAAATAAGAATCTCGTGCGTTGAACTTGACAGCAAGATGCGGCACTCTGATACAATTTTGGTCTAGGTATCCATTGGGAGGTCTTGAACGTGCATTAGCCATTTTAAGGCGTGAAAGCAACCCGTTTATAAGTTTCGTTACGCACTTTCAGTTCTTATTGTTAGTTGCAGCAGATCTAGCATTTGGTTTTTTTAATTTCAGATGGTGGTCTTTTGGTGCTGACTCAGTTTTTTCTGCTAGGTCTGGCTTACATATTATTTGGACAAAAAGCTTTTATTCTTAATTTTTTTATCCAGAATGTAGAGTATACAGGACATATATAGTATGGGCATTTATCGTCTGTGTAGAACCATCTCGTTTGCGCAAGTGGGACCTGTGAATGGCAGATGAAATATTATAGTTTACGATCTTACAAAAAACCCTTATTTGTGTCAGATCCTGTCGAGGAGTGAAGCATTCAATGAGGCATTTAGACTACTTGATCTGGCGATCACAGAAGCAATTCAACCCGATCTGTTGCTGTACAATGCTATTCTAAAAATAGCTAGTCAAAAGGTAATTTACTTGAGCCAGTTTGTGGTTTTATAGCATATAGATGAAATAGTACTTATATGGTGTAATCAAGAATTGACTGGCTATAAAGAATATCACGTAACAATATCTAGTGAATGTTCTTCTGTTGCTTTTGTTTGAATATGACATTATTGTTGCTGAACTTGGTGGCCGTGGAACATGGCCTACTAATTTTATGGAACATGAATTTTCATCCATACATGCGGGTTCTTGATGAACACCTGCAGTAATATTTAGAATGCCAGCATGATAATTTGTTAAGAGAAGAGGAGCTTTCTGAATTTCTGAACCAAGCATGAGTTGGATAGTTAGAAGTAATTCAAAAGCTGAATAGTACCTAAAAAACAAGTTGTTTATTGGTTGTTCTAAACCTGTAAAGTTAAATTGTCAGGGAAAAATTGGCGTGCTTGAGCTGATTGTAGAGAAGATGCACCGGCTGAAAATCCGACCAGATCCGTCGACCTGCCGCCATGTCTTCTCTGCATATGCAGATAATGGCTTCCACAGCACTGCCATGGAAGCGTTGCAAGTCATGAGTTTGAGAATGATTTCTGAAGAAGATGATATTCTCGAAGAGTACAGGTTGAAGTATGAGAATCTAATATTGGATGAGGAATCGGATGCTGAATCAGAAATAGTTGCGGTTTTCAAAGACTCGCCCGATCTTGTCGTTTCCCTGCTGAATTTAAAATGGTACGCCATTCTTGTGTCGCCACCATCTTGGTTACCAGACCAAAGTCCTTGGGCAAAGAGGCTTTCCAGTAATTATACAGCTAGGCTCAGTGGCTAACAGAATGTTGAGCTTCTCTTTGGTGAATATATGTGTGCCCGGCTCGTTCTGTTAATCACTGAGAAGGGGATTTGTATCTTTCTGCATTGGGTGAGATGCTGGATGAACAATCAGGTACACATAATACAAGTTGCATCTGTAGAATTAGAGGATAAATAAGGCTCCTGGGAATTGAGTGGATGCACTAGGTACTCCCGATATGCTTGATCTTCCCGACAGACAAGACCGTGCTGTTTTAGACCATTCGACTCTTCAACTAACAAAACCTACATGTCTGCAGTAAGCAAAAGTAGTTTCTGCAGCTCTGTAACTCATTTTGTATATCATAGAGGCCAAGATGAGCATTTGCTTCCTTCTGGCGAAATGGTTGCCTCACTTTGTTTACTATTTTGATACATTTATTTTCTAATACAAGTCTATTTATTCTTAATCTTATAGTACTTGAAAAGTAAAAATGTGTTTTGCTATACATTTCAGTTTCATTTAGCATCTAAACTATTCTATTTGTGCATCGGTGGTCATTGTAAAAGAATTGATATTTATAGTTCTTAAATATCATTTCAATTATTTTTCACTATTTTCAGATTAAAAATTCGTTTGTTGTTTTCAATTCCATATCATGTACTCTAGATGTCTTCATTTCATTCTACCCTCTATTTTAACCTCATTCCGTTTCATTTCAAGAAGGCTTTTAAATGCGTAACTTTATTACATTTCAATTTCATTTAGCATAAACTATTCTATTTGTGCATCGGTGGTCTTGTAAAAGAATTGATATTTATAGTTCATAAATATAATTTCAAATATTTTTCACTATTTTCAGATGAAAATGTCGTTTATTGATTTCAATTCCATATCATATAATGTCTTGATTTCATTCTACCCTCTATTTACCTTATTCCGTTTCATATCAAGAACGCTTAAATGTGTAACTTTATTAATATCAACAAATTAAATTTTAAAAGCTATGTTTTTTTTATAAAATCTATTTTAAATTCACCTATTTATTACGTGCTCCATCTATGATTCACTGGCATAAGACCATTTGCAGTAGTGGACCAATCATCTCCAATTTCCTCCTATCACGTTAACATTTTATCATTCAGTCAATTCTTAGCCCATCCTCAACACATCTCAATTTTCACATCACTATCTTTATAATTTATTTTAATTATTAGTGTTTATTAAATACAACAAACAATCGCAAAATAAATTGAAGGCAAAAAATATTGATAAAAACCAAACATATTTCCTTAAAAAAACACAAATCTATAACTAAAAAAAAATTATACAAGTGGAAAGGAACGGGGTGTACATATGGGGGGTAGGGAAAAAAATACATTTTAAAAAAAATGAATTATTTCACTATCGGCACCCATTGGGAATGCTCTAGCCTCTAAGTTGATTATTTTAATGTTTAATATTTTTTCTTTTTTTCACAATATTTATTGTTATATAGGGAGGTAATCAATTGCTAACTAATTACCAATCCCAAATTGAGACCAATTTTCAATCATTAGATTAGAAGATCTTGTGGTTAATATAATGCCAAGTGTAATATATTTTAAATTTAAATAATTATTAATTAAATTAAAAGGGTATTAATGTCAAATCCTATATGTAGTAATTATAACTAACTACTTTCTCTCTCCTCAAAATCATCTCAAATCTTTAAATTTACGTAACTCTCTCAATTTAAATTATTTTTTCGCAAAAAATATATCAAATTAAAGATAATTTAATAAGGATTCCAACGAGATCTCAATTGCATATGTTCCGACGACGTTCGGATGATGAAATTTGATATTTTTTATTTTAGTTTTCGTAAATGTTGATACCCAGATTTTTATCAACAAATACATCAAAAAATCTCAATAAAACCATATAAAAATCTCAATAAATATGTGTTGATATTTTCTTGTACTAATGTTGATATTCTTATATCATATTGTTGATATTTGTAATACACAATGTTGATATAAAAAAACACCCACGAAAATTATCATATGATAACATAATGACGATATTACCCTTTTTGTTGATATTTTGTCTACTATTTATTGAGATTTGTGAGCTTTAATCTCATCCACTCATTTTAAAATCCAAGGGTAGAGATTTAGTCTTGATTTTGGATTAGGGTGCTATAAGCATTAGAATAAGACCCTTGTTATATATACATATATATATATATATATATATATATAGATTGATTATCCACTGATAATTTTTTTTATCATCATCCATTTCTAGCCACCTCTATTGCTTATACCATAGCTATAATACGATACCAAAAAGTACTCCACAATTCTTAACAATAATTTGGGCACACAACGTTAAAATTAATGTCCTAATATAGAAAGCAAATCAAAATTTAAAAAGGACAAAAGTAAATAGAAGTGTATGATTCAGCAAAATTCTCAACTAAAACCTAAACTACTTCGAAAACAGATACTACCGCTGTTGCAGTTTCTCAATGCAAATGGCTTCATTTGCTGCAAATTCATCCCTGCTCTCTCCGAATTCATTCCGTACTACAGCAAAATCTTCTGTCACTTCTTCACCCTTCCGCTGCAATTGCATTTCATTTTACAACAACCACAAACCAACAAATCTAGCTGCAACTACTGCTTTTCCCCTTTCTTCGTCGTCCCACCAGACTCACGAAGGTTTCTTTTTTCTTCTTCTTCACACACAGAATTTCTTCCTTTTTTACTTTTCTATCAACTCCTATTAATGTTTGACCCGATTGCCTGACTGTAAATGCAATTGAAGTTCTTCAAATAGATTATGCTTTGTTTCTCAATTTTGGCTATTTTAATTTTTTTTTTTTTTATCTTTTACAGGTTTGGGATTATGGAGTGAGAAGGCTGGAAAGAAAGAATCATTCTCACAGACTTCAGCTGTTAGACATTTGACCGGATCGCTTACCTCAGCTGAGGGGCTCCGTTTTGCTATAGTCTGTGATGCTGCCCTACTGTAAATTTAGAGTCTTGCTTTCATTGTTTTGCAAACTTGTCTCTTGGGGATGCAATTTTCTAGGAATTTTCTTGTTTGCGGTTTAATTCCTAGTTACACATGCTCATGCTGCGTATTTTTATTTGTTTTCCTGTGTTTTGTCAAAATCAAGGCATCTTGTTTTGGTTTGCAATTTGGGATTTGAGGGGAAGCATTTGTGTTTTTGTTCTCTTTCTAACAACGATGATTTCTTTGGGTATGAAGGTGGTGGCACGCTTCAATGAGATCGTCACCAGGCCACTTTTGGAGGGAGCTTTGGATACTTTCAAGAGATACTCAGTAAAAGAGGAAGATATTGATGTTAGTAATCTAGCTGCATTACGTTTTTTGTGATTTAATTTTATGTTTTATGTGCTCCCGCTTGTCAATAGGAAGATTTTAGGCTGTCTAAATGGAAAATATTTGTTTTCTTACGTGCACAGTTTGGTTACTAATTGCATTTAAACAACTAGAATGCCGATCTGCAAGATATAGTGTCTCCCTATCTATAATGGCATGCATAGGCATTGAAAAGGAGAAAATACGAGTGGATAAACCTGGAGTAAAAAAAAGGAAGAATATTGAATAGCTCTTTGTTTATTTGACCTGTCAAGATAAATCTATCATAGTAGAAATTTCTTCCTTTTTTTGCAATTAGAAACTCTCATGCTAAAGAAAATGTATTCTTCTGATTATCTTGCACTAGGTTGTATGGGTTCCTGGTAGCTTTGAAATCGGCCTAGTTGCTGAGAAGCTTGGGAAATCAAGAAAATATCAAGCGGTCTTGTGTATTGGGGCTGTGGTAAGGTTTTCTTCACATATTATAGCTTCTCTAGTTCAATGCATTCTCATAATCTGTTTTCGGTACATGCTAATATGTTATGATTAAATTATGGAGTGTGGAGGCTATCAAATTCTAAACACCTTTTTGTGTCAATAATGTGTGTAGTGCTCACTATTAGGAAAGATTTTTTTATTATGCCGTTTTTCGCCTGACAGATTAGAGGTGATACATCCCACTATGATGCTGTTGCGAATTCGGCTGCTTCTGGAGTATTGTCTGCTGGTCTAAGTTCAGGTAGTCGAGTCTCTGCTCGGCCTGTCTATTGTTTAAATAATTAACCCAAATGTGGAATATATTAATAATTTCAACTTTCAAACTATTTGGTTCTTAAATATGGGATCTTGTTTCATAACTCTCGCAGGTGTCCCTTGCATATTTGGTGTTCTGACGTGTGATGACATGGACCAGGTAAATTATTAGATTCGTTTGACCTGTGTTTTTCCGACTACTTCATTTTTCATACATTAATTAAGAATCAAAGATAACGGTTTCAGGATGCTCTATGCTTTTGAGCAGGCTTTGTTTAGAAATTTTGTGTTCATTAAAATGTAAATCTATTTTTTTTTTTTTTTTGCATTGCCAAAGCCATTAACATACACAGCAATAACACAATGATTGCAGGCTTTAAACCGAGCCGGTGGTAAGGCAGGAAACAAGGGCTCTGAAACTGCATTGACTGCTGTAAGTTCACTATACGTATCATTTCTTAATTTTCTCCAGTTGGTGTGTTCGTATTCGAAATGGCACTATCCTTTGTAAAGATATTATCATAACTGATACTGGAGTAACTCTGCCTTCTCTGTTTTTATAAGATATTAAACACAAAGGTATAAAGTAAACTGCATATATATCTTGTGAGAGTTGCATTCCATTTCACGAGGCTGCTATCAGCCATGGCACGAGTCACATAAACCTCTAAATATTTCACCGGCATTGGTTTCTGTACTCTACTAACACAATGTAGTCTCCCTATCGGAAGGATTTCAGCATGAGTATTATTGTCATTCTCTAGTTTTAGCCATAGAACATGCATTGTCGACAAAGTGAGCATTGTCTTGGATTTGCACGTTTCTCATCTATTATCTATCTCCATTGGCAGATTGAGATGGCATCTTTGTTTGAGCATCATCTGAAGTTTTGAGGGGCGCTCCTGGTTGCGCCCAAGGAGGCTTTGTTGTGTTGTGTTGTGTTGTGGAGTACCTTTCAACTTGCAGGCTTCGGTTACAATAGTTTTTGGTAACTTTGAATCGATAGGAACCTATAATAATCCAAGTATGTTACCCTACTTTTCCATTTGATTTCTTTGAGACCTGAAAGTTCCCAAGGCTTGGAATTGATAATAAATGAGAGATTATCCACATAAATTGTACAGTATGTTGTATTTTTATCCCTGTTTAACATTTGTGGACACTCAGTAAACCACAACAGAGAGACAAATTGCACCATAAAATCCTAGTTATATTAGGTGAGTTTCAAACTTGAGAGGTTTTGATTTATGGTTTTATATGCTGATCTAAATATAATTATGCATCGATAAAACTACAAATACACCATTAGTTGGTCTTGCATAACTTGCCTTGGTTATCGATTTCACATAATTTTGTGACAGAAATATGGTCATAGACTCATATAAGTACTCCATTTTACTTAACTTAAGGATTAATATATTCTCAGCTTCCAAACATCGCTTCAGCTTCTTCTCAAGTCCTCTCCCATCTGTGCGGACCATTCTTGAATATCCACCACTCGAACGTCTTCAACGATGCTTTAAATGTTAAGGCTCCGGTAATGATGTTCACGGCCAACAATCGGCACCACAACGCGAATCACTATTTCGCCAATGGTATCTACTTGAAGTGTCCGACCTTTGTGAAATCATTTTCTTGCCCACAAGACCGCAAACACGTTCTTTGCCGGGAAATATGCCTACAAGCATGTTTCGTAATCGTTTTAGGTCAAGGTGCAACGTCACCATACCGCAATTACCTACACCATCATGAGTTGTCTCGCGATTTTGCCAACCACAATATACTTCAACAAGAGCTAGTCGAACACATTGGAGTAAACTTTGTCCATAATGTGTGATTACAATTTGGGTTATGTACTTTATCACTTTCAATAACATGTAACTTATGATGAACATTATGTATTTTTAGTCATTCAATAAATGTAATTTGAGGATTTAATATATTTAACATTTTAATTAAATTATGATAAAGAAATTAGTATAGATAGAAAAAATTGGAGAAAAGATAGAATAAAAGTTAGAACCCATAAACAATAAAGTGAATGAATGGTGTGTTTCTTAAATAAGAAATGATAATATAATGAATAAATGATTAAATAATGGGGGCTGTGAATGAACTTATCATTGGATAGGCAAATTGGTGAATTTAATTTTTTTGTATCTACTATATATTGTGAATTTAATATTTTGTTTAATTGCTAAAATTATATGAGCAGGAGGAGGGTTTAAATTGACGAAAAGGGTTTTAGATTCAGCGAGAAAGAGAAGCCTCCACCGCCCCCCCAATTTCATACATGGCTTCCAAACGCCCCTCTCTCTCCAGCGACGACGGAATCCTATCGCGAATCTCCGATCACTCCCTCGTCAGGAAGGGCAAGAGCGCCGCCTCCGACGCCAAGTACGTGGCCACGCGCCTCCTCAAGAGCACCGGCAAGGCCGCCTGGATCCTCGGCACCACTGTTATCATTCTAGGGATCCCCCTCATCATCGAGATGGATCGCGAGGCGCAGTTCAACGAGGCCGAGCTACAGCAGGCCTCCCTCCTCGGCGGCGCCCCTCCTGCCTTTATGCACCAACCACAGTGATTTCATTCCTCCTTCATGGATCTAGGGTTTCCAATTGAATTTAATGCCTTTTATGTTTTACTGTATTTGGATTCTGTTGATTGAGTTGCTTTAATTGCGATCCAGATATTATTTTCTATGAAATTTTTTCTGTTATCTTTGATTTGTAAAAAATATTGTGTTGCTTTCTGCTTAAACAGAAGAATATGTTCTGTTATCATCTTATGACCTTCATTGTGTTTTTCATCTTTTGTTGCTTGATTGAGCCTCTGCCAGTTGATAAGCTCAGTTTTGATTCCACAAGTTGCAACATATAAAGACAGTTATGCAAGATAATTGGTCTTTGTTCATCTTAGAAGTTTACTTTGGCAATGTTTTATTTTGGGATTCTTGCATAATACTAGTATAAATTTATTGTATGTATACAGTCTCTTTCCAACCAATTCCTGTAGTTGAAGATGGAAATAGTTGTTTCTCTTCTTTGTTATGGAAGAGATGGATGGATGTGTAGTGTATTCTTCACCATGAATCGCCACAGTTACAAGTTCCATTGACAAAGCGATGATACCTATGAGCATCTCTAACTATGATCTCCCTCTTCCTCACCCTGCTAATACACTTGAAAAACTCATGACAATCCCTACAGATCCTCAAGTTCTTCACAATCCTCACCGCCTTACCCTCTGGTGTCACTCCACTCAATAGCCCAAACGCAACGGCCAACTTCTCGCTATGGAACCAAAGCATCTCCTTCCTCTCGTCATCCTCGCTCAACGCGTACCCTAGTCTCTCACTCTCCGATATCAACTCTGCCAGCTTCGCCTCAATCTCATCCTTCCTCGGGTGCCTCACGTCCCTCCCAGCAAAGAACACGTGAGTCCTCCCACGCACTTCGATCCAACTATTCCCGGCCTCCTTCCTCACCCCATTGTCTCTCATCATCGTCCACACCTTCTTCGCCTCCTCAGCACCTGCAAATGCGTTCGCCAAGATCACATAGGCTGAGTCGTCATTGGGGTTTATCTCCAGCAACTTCTCGCTCATCCTCCGAGCCACTCGAGGGTTCCTTTGATCAGCACAAATCGATAGCAGCACGCGCCATAGAGCTGCGTCGGGCTTGTCTGGCATCGTCAAAGCCACCCTCTCTGCCTCCTCCAACCTCCCTGCTTTCCCCATTGCTCCAACCAAGCATGTGTAGTGCTCAATCAATGGCTCCAATCCGTACTCTAGTTTCATCCTATTCAACCAAATCTCAATCTCCTCAACCATCCCTGCATTGTAGAAGGCTGTGAGAATTGCCAAGAAACTGAACACGTCTGCCTCAATACCTCGACTCTCCATCAGCCCGAAGAGCTCAACCGCATGCTCATGACTCCCCTGCTGCGCGTACCCTGCCATCATGGCGTTCCACCCGACCAAATTCACCTCAGTCCCCATCTCATCAAACACAACCCTCGCCTCCTCCACGACCCCGCACTTGCCATATCCATCAATCAACGCTGTCGCCACGTACACATGAGAGTCAAAACCGGCTACCAGGGCGTGGCAATGCATGATCAGGCACTGCTCCAGCATGGCCACCCTAGAAGCAGCCGAGATGGCGCCAGAGACGCTGTGACACGTCGAAGCCACACCCTCCCTCTTCATCTCGACAAAGCAGCGCAGCGCGTCGAGGGGCCTCTCGGCCCGAGCCAGGCCGTTGATGAGCGCGGCGTAACACACCTCGTCCCGGTGAGGCATTTCGTCGAACACCTTGAGCGCGGAGTCCACATCGCGGGTTTTGCAGTAGAGGGAGACGAAGGCGGAGGCGACGAAGGGATGGCGGTGAAATGAGAGCTTGAGAGAGAGGGATTGGAGCTGGGGGGCGATGGGGTGGTCGGAGAGGGAAGCGGAGGCTTTGAGGAGAGTGGAGAGAGTGTGGGAGTTGGGGCGGGGGCGGAGAGGGTGGCGGAGCATGGAGAGGAAGAGGCGGAAGCAGGAGAGGGGGGAGGCGGAGGCGGAGGCGGAGATGATGGAAGTCCAAGTGACGGTGTTGGGAGAGGGAATGGAGTGGAAGAGGAGGAGAGCTGAGGAATGGAGGTTGAACTTGGAGTAGAGAGTGATGAGGTTGTTGAAGAAAGATATGTTTTGGGGAGTGGGCGTCACGAATTTCTTGATGGCTTGTGCGTGTGCGCAGCGGGGATCTCCAATCGCTCTCGCCATTCTCCATTCTCCGCTGCCACTTCTCAGTTATCACACCCAATTAAGTCTCAATTGGGCCTGTCTATTGGGCCAAGAATTAGGAGAAGCTGTGCTGCTATGGAGTATATATTAGTATTAATTAAGAAATTAAAAAAGAAATAAAAAGGTTATTTGTATATAAGTATATGAACTTTCAATATTTTTTTCTATTTTTTCCTAAAATAAAATATCAATACTAATGTGCCAAATTACAACTTTCGTGGCAATTCATTTTGATTATTTATGTTAATTTTTTTTTAAATATACCATGTTATCATCTTCTCTACTCTCCCCTTTCTCTTTCGTTTTCTTTTACTCTATTTATTGTTTTTTCCCAGATTTCTATCAACGAATATTCAGTTAATTTTTTATTCCTCATCTGTCCCATTAAAAATGAAACGTATTTTAAAATAAAAACGACACTTTTTCTATTTTTTTCACTCTAATACTTTATTCTTTTTTCATTAACTCACAATACAACACTGTATAAAATCTCGTGCCGAAAAGCAAATATTTCATATTTAATAGAACATGACTATTTATTTCACTCTGCGATGAATTAGTAAACAAAATATTATTAAGGCGATAGTACAACATTAATTTAAGAGCTTTGAAATTTTAGCAAAACTAAGCCAATGTATCAGGCATGGCATGAAAGGATCACTTTTTAATGCTTTTAGAGCTCCACATTTCAAAAAGAGAAAGTGAAAATAGAAGAGAGGGTGTGGAAGATGATCGGATGTAATTTATTTTAAAATATTTTAAACTTAAAACTAATTTGACTGATTGCCTCCTTGTGATTGCCTCCTTGGGTAGTGATATAATGCAAACTTATATATTATGCAAACTCCAAATTATGATTTGGACCATTAAAAAATATCAACAAATGACAAAATAGTAGCAACAGAAAATGTCAACACAACATCAACCGTTGACATTGTATTAACATTTTCTGTTGCTACTACTATTTAGTCATCCGTTGATATTTTTTAATGGTCCGAATCATAGTTTGGAGTTTGTATAATATTTAGGGTTTGCATTTGATCACATTCATTGCCTCATCAGTTTTAGTTGACATTTAAATTTTAATTTGATTGCCGTATACTCGTCTGGATTCACCAAAAATAGTCTCATTTAGTCATTTTGGGATGTCCAAAAAAATAATCTTATTTTTAAAAGTAAGTAGAAAGTTTATATCTCTCATACTTTACCTTATTTTTCTCATATTTCTCATACTTTACTCACTTTTTCTTCTCTCTTACTTTATCTTTTCTCATCTATATTTTACTATATTAATTTCTCATTAAAACTCGTGCCGTCCACAAATGAGACTATTTAATAAAATGAAAATAGGAGATGAAAGTTGCAAAGAAACAAATCCGCTGAAGAAGAAAATGAGAGAAAACGAGAAAATCTTTATGGACTAAATTATGAAAATTATCTCTAAAATAAAATAAAAAGCTTTATATATATAGACTAGAAAAAATGCTAAACACCAATTAATTAAAAAAATAACAACTACATCTAATCTAAAAATACGAAGTAATTACAATTTAGTTTTCAATTTTAACAAAAGAAAGGAATTTCAAGTAACTCACTAAGTTACAATGTAAATCGCATGATCAAGTGTAACATGCCTTTCATTGACTACAAATGTAAAATACCAGTGTATGGTGTATATGTGGAGAGATAATGAAGTAGGCCCCTAATGGCCAATGCAACTCATTAATTTAATACAAGTCATTTCAATTATTTGGAACCTTATTTGGAGGGTGAAATGTCTAATTGTGTCAGAAAAATAGGGAACTGATCATTTAATTGAGGGTAATAATAGTAATGAAATATTTCCTAAGAAATGTGATTTTGTTGGCATCAACTCCAATATGAGGGGTACACATGGTTATTATATTAGTTGGTGGAGGGGCACAATAACTCATCTAATCGAATCTTATACTGTTGATTAGACTGATGAATGTGAGATTTATTTTACCTTCAAAGGTTTACAATCGCTCGATAAGCCATTTACAAACAATAATATTTAAGTAGAGTATAACAAATACTACAAAGACTACATTATATTTTGAACTATTTCAAAAAAAAAAATGATTAGTTTTATGAGACCCATGTATCACGAAATTGACATTTAAGAAGAGTCCATGATAATTTTGGTTTGGTTAACCATAAAAATAAATCTATTTTAACATATTTTCATTTACTAATTAAGATTTGATCAGGTCGGGTTGAACTAGCTTGCCTTGTGATGAAAAAGTTAATCAACTTGTTTTAGAGAGTATATATGATTTTGAAATAGAAATTTTTTCTCCATATTTTTGTATGTATGTAAATATTATGGGAGGGTAATTATATAGAGTTGGTGAAGAGTTTGTACGAGGATTAGAAATATTGAGTATGCATTGAATAAAGAGAGGGCACACGACATCACACATGAGATGCTCCTCAATGTGCCCATTTTTATTCTATTCATTAATTCATTATTTGCTTTGGTCCAACACAATGTCACACATCTCCATTCACGTATGTATCTACTGTGGTCGGTGAAAATCAAACTCGATACGCCTGAATATTTATAAAATTTTAAATTCGAGATTTTGAGAAGAGATTTTTATTATGATTGTAGTAATTTGATAATAGGACATTTTACATGACAATTTACACAAACGTATTACTACTAATTTGATATTTTTATGATAACAAAATCAGTTATTTATTTGTTGTTTGAAGGTTTATTACTTCACAGACAGTACTTAATAATTTTACTTTTTAGTGTTTATATAAAAAGTACTCCTATACAATTTCTATTTTAGTATGTGATTATGCACCCTGCTTCATTTAATTTTATTTGCATAATAAGATCTATAGTATTCCCTCCATCCCACTTTAGAAGTCCTGGTTTACCATTTTTGAGTGTCCCACTTTAGGAGTCCTGGTTAGAATATTCCATAGGCCTCACATTCCACTAACATTATTTCACTCACATTTATTATAATATTAATATAAAATAGTATGACTCACATTTCACTATCTTTTTTCACCAACTTTCCTTTACATTTCTTAATAACCATGCCGAACTCAACCGGGACTCCTAAAATGAGACGAGAGAGTAATACCCCTCATCCATACTAAACAATCTCAATGCCCTTTAACTATCTTCTTAAAATTTGTGCCAATTCATAGACAGAAGGAATATTTTTCTAATTAGGAATGATGAAGAGCAAAGGAGAATGGATATGATCTCTCTCCTTTATACATCGCACTTGGGGGAAAATTATATTCATTGCATTTTATCCGTATGGATTAAGGAATATATAAAATTCAAACATTGAGCTAATGTCATGTTTGCTTTATAATGGAGTCATTAAAGGCATAAAGCTTTACTTTATATATTAATCTGGTTCAGTTATTAATAGTCAAATGTCGATGTAACGTATTAATATAACATAGCTGAAGTATTACATATCACAAAAACTAATCATATATTAAAAATTCCAATCAAGTCAAACATTACTTCGAAAAACTAATTAATTAAAAAAAAATACTATTGGCATTTGGAAAAAAAATATACATACTCGAGGACGGTTTGGTTTCATTTCACATATTTGATGATTTCAATTTAAAGCTAAGCAACCACTTATTGAATACTACTACTATGATTCAATCTAACCATACAAGAAAGAGAGGATTCCCAAAGAGGGAAAGATTTGATGAAAAAGGCAGAAAGCATGTGGCATGTGTGAATGATACACTGAACTTAATTGAAAAAAAAATGGGAAGTATTGAAATAATTTGGGTGGACAAAGTTGAAACGTCAAATGCAAATAGAGTATGTAAAGAATAATTAATGGGTTTTACTTACGTTTTTGAATGTGAATTTTCTTCATTTGAATATTACGTTTCATTACGAAATTCAGGCAAGAAACATGATTCATGATGAATTGATGATTCATTTTGTTTTCACGTTTTTTCAATATATTGCGTACAAGATTTTCCATTTTGATATGTAAATATTGTGACACCAAACCAAAAAGTATGGAGAGAGAGGTAGGGGAGAAGAATCAAAAAAATTAAGGAAAAAAAGGGATTTTCAAATATTTTCACCCATCATATATTTTCTTGTCAGGAGCCCACCTTGTCTTCTGCCCATTCACTGAATCCCACCATTTTTATTAAATTTGTGTATATACTATATATATATATATATATATTGTATAGGCATAGCAATTAGCAATAAAACCTTCAAATCATCTAACAAAAATTGATCATATAGTAGAATTGAAGAGGAATAAATGAGTGGTCCGGCGCGGAGGCGATCGAGATTGGGAATGTGGGGGCAAGTGGTGAATGTGGAAGCTGATGATTACAAAAGTGGTAAATTGCGGCGGTATTTCACCTTGGAGTCGGTGGTGATGCTCGCTTGCCTCACGGTATCGTTGCTCATTCTGCCGGTGGTGCTGCCGCCGCTGCCTCCGCCGCCGTTTCTGCTTCTGCTGCTGCCTATCCTCATTCTCGCCCTTCTCTTCTTCTTGGCTTTTATGCCCTCTACATGTCTCTAGATTTCACCTTTTTTGTATCGTTACTTAATCAAATTACCATCATTTTGTACTAATTTCGTTCCTTCTTAGTATATTAGATTAAGCATAGGGGTGCAGTTAGTGTTGCTCACAACACCTTTTCTTCAAATTTGAAATTGTAAGGTACGTATGAGATATATATTGGGAAATTTTATTGCTCCAACCAAATATTCAAGCATAGTTATGAAGGGATGGTAATTTTTTGTTAAATGAAAATTTTTTGAGAATTAAAAATTATATCAATTTAGTATATATTTTTTTATATCGAGACAGAAATTGATAGTACTATATTTTGTGATGTTAACTAATACTCCCTATGTTTGTCATTAGGAGTCTTATTCCTTGATGCCACGGGTTTTAAGAATTATTAAGAAAAGTAAATGAAAAAAAGTTAGTGGAATAAAGGTCTCACTTGTATATATATTAGTTTTAAATGAAATGTGAGTGGAATGTAGGAATCTATTACCATTTATGATAAAAGTGAACCAGGACTCATATTCATGGACGGACTAAAATGGAAAAATGGAACTTCTATTCGCGGATAGAGGGAGTATTGTTGTATTTGCGAACCGATATGATTATGTGTCTAACTCTAAGAAGGGGTTATGAATTGAACCAACTCCTAATTACTCCATCCTGTTAGAGTTTGTATACTACAAATCACCTTTCGAGTGATTGAATACTGTAAAAATTCTTATTTTATTTTCCAAGGAATAAAACTGATTATTTTTGTCATAATATTGTTGTGTTTTACATTTAATGTATGTTTATTGCATATTTAAATGTATAAAGAACTTAACAAAGTCTAAGTCTTTGTTTTGGTAGATCGGTTATGGGCGACGTCCACTTTAAGGTAACACGGTCAGTTCTGAACAAAGAAAAAGAAGAATTTCACAACCCAGATAGGCCTAGACTACCTATCGTGAAAGGTTGCAATGTCAGTCCGCATATTTCTAAGCCTTACTGAAATAAGATGACATTGGTGTGGTAGAGCACTGAACAGATCTAACAGCGAGACGAGTCTTTATGCTATCTACTGAAAGACGAGGTCTTGATAAATGTGTACTCCCTCTGTCCACGAATAGGGGTTCCATTTTGCCATTTTAGTCCACTCGCAAATAGGATTCCCGGTTCACTTTTACCATAAATGATAATAGGGTCTCACCTTCCATTAACTCATTTCACTCACATTTTATTTAAAACTAATATATACAAGTGAGACATCTATTTCACTAACTTTTTTCCACCCACTTTTCGTAACATTACTTAAAACTCGTGCCGCCCATAAATGGGACTCCCAATGGCGGACGGAAGGAGTATTTCTTAATCAATGTACGTTAGAATTGAACATAAAGTATTGATTATGCACTACTTTGACTTATCAAATGGTGTGAGTTTTTCGGAACCCAATAATCTTGATATATTGGGTAGTGGTGATTAATATCTAGGGGTGCTAGGATTGCTATTATATCGAATCGTGCGCGAGATGAGTCTCATTTAATAATGTCCTCAAGAGGAGCGCGAAACAAGGTTTTATTATTCGGAACCTAGCTAGTTGGAGTTTGATTACTCTATGAATAATAAATACTCCCTTCGCCCCATAGAAATAGGTCATATTTCTTTTTTCGTCCGTCCCATACAAATTGTCCATATCCATTATGGTAACTTTTTTCTCCTTCTTTTTACTTTATCATTTATGGGCCCCACCATCCACTACACAATTTCAACTACTTTTTCTCTTTCTCTCTTACTTTACTTATAATACATTAAAACACGTTCCAAATTGAGGTTTTGGGAGGGACGTCGATCTCGAGTCCCAAGTCACTATTATCATTCAAAGTCTACCTAGCTTTCAGCAGTTCAAGCTCAATTTTGAGATGAACAAGAGGAACTACACCTTTGTTGAATTGTTGACTGAACTTCAGTCGACAGAGGACCTTATGGTCCAAGCTAAGGCAGCGGTGGATAGTTCGACACATCATTCCTCTGGCCCTAGGCCTGCCTGACACAGAAAAGAAGAAAATGCCGAACCAGGTTGCTGTTAAGAATGCTGAGGGAAAGAAGAAGATGAAGACAAACAAGAAGCAAAAAGGAAAGTGCTTCAAGTGAGGACAAAAGAGGTATTGGAAGTCATACTGTCCCAAAAAGGGCAAGGCTACAGGTATGCACCAAGCTCTAGTGGTTGAGTCATGTTTGGCTTGAACATCTACTCATACTTGGGTTATTGACACGGGAGTTACTGACCATATTTGTTTCTCTCTTACTTTTTTTTTCTTACTTTTTTTCTCCACTTAACTACTCCATCCATCCCATTAAGTGTCCACTTTCGTCATTTTGGTACGTCCTCCATTAAGAGTCAATTTTCAATTTTTTTTTTATCATAAATGATAAGTAAGTCTAACATCAACTAACTTATGTAGTTCATGTTTCATTATAAAACTAATATAAAAGTGCAACTCATATTGCACTAACTTTTTCAACTGATTTTCCTTTATAGTATTTTTTAAAACTCATGTCAAATTAAATGTGGACTCCTAATAGAGATATGGATAGTATTTGAATATATTTTCAACGTAACATAAATTTAAAATAGTACTACTATTGATTTAGCATAAAGAGAACAATGATGCTACATGCATATAATAAGCATTGTCACCAACAGGGCCAGACCTAGCTCTGGGCCAAGTCACCATTGTTAGGATCATCGACTGCAACATTAGTTTGATATTGTCCGCTTTGGGTCAAGCCCATACGGATTTGTTTTTGGATTACTCCCAAAAGGCCTCAAAATAATTGGGGTTGGACAAGAATTATATACACCTTCCATCTTCCCTCACTTATCCAATGTGGGATGGGTTTGTACCCAACAACCACCAGACCAAGTATCCTTGCCAATGTTGCATGACCGCCCCTTGCTTCCGAATGGCATGCGTGACTGCGTCTGTGAGTAAGAAAGAGGAAGAGAGATGGAGCTGTGAGGGAAAAGATACTAGGTTTATCCCATCTCGTGTGTTATTTAATTATTCAACTATTATGATTTAGTCTTATATCTATAATATGTTAACAATTAAATACACATACTCTCTCCGTATTAAAAAAAATAGAAACATTTGAAACAACACGAATTTTAATGCCCAATTGGTAAAATAAGTGAGAAAAATTGGTAAAGTAAGAGAGATGAAAAGAAAAATGAGTAAAGTAAGAGAGAGGAAGAGAAAAAGTAGTTAAAGTAAAGTTAGTGGGTTGTGGGGTCCATGTCCTAAAATAGAAAGATTTTAAAATTTCTATTTTTAAGGAACGACAAAAAATGAAAATAGTTGCTATTTTTAAAAAAACGAAGGGAGTATTATATATTGGCAGTCAAAATATAAATAAAATGAATTGACATTAAAAAGTTATTACAAATTAGTCTATATACTAGTAAAATCTAAGATCTAAGAGTGAAAAAACTGATGTCTCTATCAAGAATTGATATCATATTTATCATTTGTGTTATTTTAAGAGTGCAAAGATTATAAAGATATTATAATTAAAATCAAATTTTTAATAACATTATTACTTATTAATTTATTTTGTTAAGCACCGGATTACTTTAGTTTCTAGTTTTGTCTATGTCTCTGTTTCTGTCCCAGAAAATTTATCATATTTTTATCTGGCAATCTGGCAGGAGTTTTAATAAATGTACCATAAAATGGGTTGAAAAAATTAAGGAAATGGAGTATATATTATTTTATAAAATGTAAGAGAGAATGAATTATTGACATGTAAATTCTATTAAAAAATGATAAAAGTTAATAAACTTTATAGAAGGATGAAAATGAAAATGAGTGATAGATTTTAATGGGAGGGAGAGTAGTATGATATCGATCCGTTAATCCGTGGTATACGATAATACTTTGAGCCCATAACCAAATTTGCTCCGGTGTGTGAGGTTCATTAATCATAAATTATTATTTTTTAATTAAAATCAAAATTTAATTAAGATCATTAGGCTACGGAATAACAAGGAACTTGAAAAGAGGTCTATCACTAGCCACAAATAACTTTGGTGCATGAGATGACGATTATCCAGTTAGTTGATTACTTGGGAAATTGAAGTAAAGGTTGAATTGGGAGCAAATCAGCATATAATGCACGAGTTCATCAGGTTTTCCAGCCATTCATACACTCTTCTCTTACACACAGAGCCTCTAAAGAGCAAAAAAACTAGGACAAAAGCTACCTAACATCGTAAGCATGTCTAAAATTTCATTATTTTTCTATACCACTGAGAGAAAAGATCCACTGATTTTCTCCAACCTCAAGTAGTGATGAAAAATGGAGGTAGATGACGCTCCATCACTGCCAGCAATTCTCTCCTTTGCCCCGGCTCATCCAGGACCACCCCCTCGAGTCGCCTAGCCGCTTCCACCAGCTGCCCCCGATGCCTTTGCGACAGCAGCCCCCCTCCCGCCTTCACACACTCCCTATACAGAGGCAGGTACGCTATCGCCACTCTCAGAGGCGCTGGCAGATCCCTCAAACAAACAGGCGACTCGCCCCATCTCAGAATCTGGACTAGGTTCGAGAAGTGTAGCTCTCCTTCCCTTAGTCCATCCAAGAAAGCCACATCGGACCAGTGTTCTTTGAGAAAAGCCCTCAACTCCGGGGCGATCCCCTCGTCTTCTGATCTGGCGATGCTGTCGGCAACCGCATAGGTTGCCACGGGATCCCCTAGAAAGTCTGAGTGGAGGAGGAATGCTACCCCGTCGAGAGAGCCTCCACTTCGCTCACCGGCTGCCTTGAGTATTTCGATACTCAGGGCAGCAAGAACGTGCTGAGGAACGTGAGGGAGCAGATATGACGCCACACCTACTTGACTGCTTGAAGTGGCAGCTGTAAGGGCAAGACAGAGCTCCATGTCTCGGCAACCCCTTTGGACAAACCACTGAACAACCGACATGCAGCCCCTCTCAGCAGCTCTCATCAGAGGACCCAAGAAAGCCATAGCATTTCCCTCTTCGACTAAACATTCCATAGTGCCTATTTTACCATAATGTGAAGCAAAGCCCAAAGCCAGATCAACATCCACATCCAAGCTGTTCCTTTGAGCAATCTAATACACAATATGGAAACGAGTAAGCCACGGAGCAAAATATACTAACAAATTAACATTCCTTCCAAAGAAGTCATGTGATGTTACTTTTCCAGTTGAGGGTTTTAATGCAAGAGCATTCATAAAAAAATTTCAAACGGTGGGATATTTGAAAACAAACTGGCATTCTGACCCAAACTGATGATCTGTAAATGGGGGCTACAATAAGAGACGAGCAGCAGTCATTCGGTGTGTGCTGTGATCCATTGAGCAGGCGAATGGTGGAATGAAGTAAGAATACAGTGGAGTACGAAATTTCGAGAATTAAGCCTAACCATCATCCATTTAGTCACATTCTACAGACCATTTTGGTTGTAATTCCTACAACAATTGCGATGGTTTCTACCTAAACTCATACCTGCCCATATCTATGATACACAAAACTTGTGATATGAAAAGGAAGACATACACAAAACTACAAGCTGTCATGAAATTGGAGAAACGGGTTATCAATGGATTTGAAAAAATGCATCAACAAAATGATTATGTAAAGTTGTAAACTGGAAGATAAACAAAAACCTTAGGAAGATATATTTAAGTGAGAATAGAGTCATCAATAAAGCAATGACCAATGAACAATTCAAACCATCACTTCTCCCCAAAGGTGGGAACCAAAAAAGTATTCACACAGTAACCATATGCTAGTTAATAAAAGCATTGCTTATCAATAGACATCAGAAACGATACCTGCAATAAAATGCGAACAAGTTCAGTACTCCCAAAACGTGAAGCCTCCAAAAAACACTGGTTAACATTGTCTGCGCCCCCCTCGACTAGCATGCCGAGTAACCCTTGGATTGCAGTAGCTGATATACCTGATGCCCATCCAGGATCAAATGAGCTAGAGAAGAGAGTAAGTGGGAAGCAAGCTGCATCAAATGCTTCAGTGAAATCCTTCCCAGTAAGATGGTTGCCTGCAAGATCTAGGAAGGTCTTGAAAGCAGATAGCTGTAGTTGAATCTCTACAGGAGAATTATGGCCTACTCTGTCCCTGTTTCCCTGGCAGCGAGAATGGAAACTTATACATTTAAGAGCCCACTCAGTAAATTTCTGAACTTTAGCGCCAGCTTCAGCCTTCAAGACTTCATCCCCATTGCACTCTTGAAGCCTTTCATGTAGCCTGCAACAATGGATGGTGGAAATGCTCAGAACATATGGAAGAATGTCAGTAAGCAACAGCGCAGAAGCACAACAGCCAAGATATCAATTATATTTCTATTTTCTATAAAATTATAAAGTGGGTTTTGATATTTTATACGAGCAATTCACCCAAGATTAAACCCCAACAATATTAGTACGACAGAAGGCCTAGCAGTATTTAGCACAAACTGCAAATTACTTTCCGATAAGATTACCAGACGGTACAAGCAAATTGGAGAGTTCAGTTATTTAATTTCTTGAGATTCGAGAGCAAGAGAGGCAGACTAAGGTTCCAAGTTACTCGAAACATCTAACTCCATTGATTTATGACAAATAATTCACTTTAAAAAAATAAAATCTTAACTATCGAGCAGTCCTACAAGGCTACAACACTCATATATAGTTATACATATGAATGAGGGTGTGTGACAAAGGTCTCTTACATACCTTTGCGCCATTACAGTAACAGTGTCAGCAAGGCTCATTGTGCGACTTTGGCAAGCAGAAACACATGAAGCAAGAAATGAAGTCCTGAGTGCTGCTCGGGTGAAGTCATACGCCCCATTAGCAATAATTTTCTTGATTAATCCAGTAATTCCATATAATTCTTGTTGTGTGCTCAAAAACCAGATTGAATCCAAAGCTATGCACAGTGCATCATTTAGAGTCTGTGGATCAGCCAACAAGATCAAACTCTCAGCAAGCTCCCAATCATGGGAACTCACAGCACCCTGAAACAACCGACCTAATTCAATTCTATCTTGCCGACTGAGCTTCCTCCCGCTCTTCCCAGGAAGAGAATCAGAAGCAGCCAATCTGGACTTCAGTTTCTCAGCCCCACAGCTACAAGAGCTAATGCTGACATCTTCCTTAACGGCAAGGGGAGCTTCTCTTGAGAAAACAACATTTTCATGACTTCCTCCCTCACACTTGTTTGAACTAAAGGAAACAATCTCAGATCCATGTTTTCCCTCATCGCAAATCCTCGGTATCTCAGTCTCAGCAGTTTCCATTTCCATCATTTCAATCTCAGAACACTGAGGCTCATCCATACTGATCTGTTTCTCAATGTCTAACCCTTTGCATTCAATTTCACTTCGAGCCCCACCTTCTATTTCAAATACAGGCACCTTCTTTGTTTCCATTGATCTCAAGCTCGCAACCCGACTGGAAAGGAAGCAAAAACAACTTAAGAAAACTCAGTTTTTCCAACTTTCACCCATTCCTGTACTTCCACAGAAAATCTCAGACCAAGAATACCTATTGACTCAATCAGTAGTACAAACAAGGAAATCCCAAATCTAAACTTGGAAATCTCAAGCTCGATCAAAACCCTTCTCCACAAACAAACAAATAAAACAACCAATTTATACACCCAAAACTGCAAACAACACAGATTTACATAAGAGTAGAAACCCCGAGGACAGATATCCAAATTCCGATGACAAATTCAGCCTTCTATCCTTGAATCATACGAAAACTTCCGCCATCTTCCTAATCACCTCCAAACCTCCAAATATCAGAAGCAGATCCCTCTACCAAATCCCTAATGCCGAAAATTTCACACATCAATAAAAACAAAATTACCTCAAAAAGATGAAAAGCAAATACCAAAATGATAATGGAAACGGGAAGAAGAAAAGGGAATAGCGCACAAAATGAATCAACGCAACTCCGAATACTTGCATACAATAATTAATCAGAATAACACGAACTAGAATCAAAGATATTGCAGAAACAATTTCATCAAAAAAGAAAAGAAAAAGGAAAATAGAGAGAGGAAAAAACAAACCTAAATAATTATGAGTGGAGAGAGGTAGAGAGAGAAGCCATGTTGGTGGTTGCCTCTGTCTTTCTGTGTATGGTCCTAACTCCTCAGCTCTTTTGTTTTCTTCTGTTATTTTTCACCAAAATTGCTGTTTTTCCCATCACCATTTTCACCATTTTTCATTTTTTTATTTATTTTTCCTTTAAATTTTCTAATATACTATAATTATAACAGAATCAATGAAAGAAACACTAGATTAGGGATAAATGATAAGCATTAAATAGATCAATAGTAAACATGCTAATAGAATCAGATTCTTAACCATTATAATTACTTTATTGTTTTGCAAATTTGGAGATTCAATTAACCTGAGTTGGATCTAAATATCAAGAAATATAATCCACCTGATTTAGAATGCAGTCTATAGATGTGGAAATAAATTGGAATGCATTGATCTTGTGTATAAATATAGAATTAATTTACCCCTTTCAATTATTTTATTTGTACTTTCCTTTTTATTTAAGTGAGGCATCTATTTTTATGGGCCTACATGTGAAGACCGATATATATTTTCATTTATTTCATGTCTGCCTTTTGTCCATATTCATCCACCACCACACATCATAAGACCGTCACCAATCATTAAATATTTTTTTAATTCAGATGCCTACGTATATGGCAATAATTTAAAATATTTAATCACTTAATTTGTTCGAATACTATTTCAAATCCATTTTAATTTATCTGTGATTTTGAAAACCATTGATTCAGATTTCAGGGGTCAGTTGGAAAATTATAGTGAGAAACGTGGCTTTCTTTTTATTTAATTATTATTACTCCTATTATTATTTTGGGCACCTTTTCCTCTCACACCAAGTAACACACAATTGATAGAGACAGAGAATCTTTTTAATTGTGTTACGCATACAGTAATTTAGCTTTAATTCAATATGATTTTTTAACACTTGGCCCAATGGGCCTGGCGAAAAAATAAAAATGGGTTGTGTTGAGCATTCATAACACATTTTGCCAGCTCTACATAAATTGACACATGTGTCTCATATATGTTCAATTTCTAGAATATAACATGTTTAATTTTTGTTATTTTTCAGTTTTGGAAATGATATGTTTATAATAATATATACTACTTTCAAAATTTTTCCAATCAACAATCAATAATGGACTATGCAATATCATAATCCGTGACAATGAAGTTTTGAAAAATCATTTATATAATATTAATGTTATATCATGCAAATGATATTTTATACTAGGGGTGCATCACTATTCAGTTAGTCGTAACCGAATCGAGTAAAGTTGGTTATCGATTAATCAATAATCAAAATTTTGAGTTTAGGGTTCTCATATCACCGGCGAGAATGAAGTCGCGTTTTTTATAACTGAATTTCTAACCCTTCCAGAGGCCGACGCCGGTGACCCATCATGAAAATGTAAATTCCAGCCTTTTATTTGTTAGTAAACATCACGAAAAGGTAAACATCATGACGTTCTGGTTTTTTAAATTCTTGGTTGCTGCTGGTACCGTAAATTTTAGGGTGTATGCAATTTGTGTGTATTGTATATGCTTCTTGAGGCTAATTATTTGCATGATCGATTGTTTCTGACTGTATTCTACTATTTGGGACACAAGCTTTCAAAAGAGATATGAAGGATTACCAAAATATTGACCTAAAAAATTTTAGATCTTTATTACTTGTTCCTTCTACATGTAGCGATCTAAACAATTCAGCAAAAATCAATTTATGTTAACAAATTTCAAAGCCTCATTTGACCTTTCAAAAAAATTCATTTTCTTTTGAGACCTCTAATAAAACTTATTCGTCTTTAAAAGAGTCTTAAGTAGATTATACGCGCCTCAATCAGAGCCATATAGAGAATATTATATCAGTTCTACAGAAATTGCAACTATAAAATATGCTTAAGCAGTTGATCTTCAATATTTAACCTCGATTCTTCTTCCAAAACTCATATTCTATTATTCGAATATTTATAGAAAACATATTATGAAATCTAAGTCGTTGAACAATAGAAGGAAAAAATGAGAATAACTGCAAAGAGAGGAAAAAATAATGCACATTCTCTTTTATATTAGAGCATGCATTCTCGCGTAGGAACGTGTGATTGATAAAATATATATATATATATAGGATTGTGATCAATTGAGATTATTTAGGCTAATTGAGAAATGAGATGCAATATCAGCCACTCATTTTTATTAAATGAGTGGTTCAGATTTTGCCACACAAAAAATATTTTTAGATTAATTTATTATGAAATGATAGATTGGTAATTTCATCAATTGAATTCAACGAGAGAAAGCACTACAACAGCTGCTCCAAATCCTTCTTCTCTAACAGCTGCTTCTCCACGATCATATCCACCATTGACTGCCAGAAATTCCCCAGCGGATCCTCGGATTTCTTCACGATCGCGAAGCTCTCCTTCACCTTCCCCTCCACTGTGCACGGAATCAGCTTCTTCAGCATCGACAGGTTCCCCTCCGCCGCCGCTTGATTCGACGATCGAGATGATCTCCTGCTCCGGCGGCGGGAATTTCTAGGGTTTGCAACGTGCGATTTCTCTCCGATCGGATGTAGATCGGAGGAGGATCGTGAAGATGAGGAGGCGAATTCCCCTCCGCCGCCGTCGATGCTTCGAAGAAAGTCGTCGAGCTTGGCGACCAGATCTCAAACCTCACCCTCACCGACGCTCAAAAGCTCGTCGAGTACCTCAAGGACAAGCTCGGCGTCTCCGATGCCTCCTTCGTCTCCGCTCAAATCGCTGCTGGAGATCGTCTTCGGCGAGATCTGCAGTAAGACGAGCTCGTGCACGCTGAAGCTGCTGGTGCAGATGCTTTCATTTGCTTCGTTTCTGTTTCAGATCAACTCCAATATGTAAGTTTTGCTTTCATTTGCTTCGTTTCTGATCCAATTTGCTAGATTTGTTTGTGAAATCAGTGTCTTTGCTTCGTTTTGCTTGATTTCGAATCAAAATCATGTAATTTAATTCTTAACTAAACTTGATTTTGTCTACGGCTTAAGTGAAAATTTAGTTTTCAAGTTGATTTGTGTATTTTAATTCGATTGTGTTGCTGGAATTTTTTAGTTGTGTAGATAAGATGTTTGTGATATTGCCGACATAAATTATATAAGTAGTTGACATGAAAATGTTTATTTTTTACATGAATTATATAGCTCGTTGTTGACATGAATTATATAGCTCGTTGTTGACATAAATTATATATGTAAAACATTGTTGTTGACATGAATTATATGTAAAACGTAGTTGTTGACTTAAATAATATACGTCGTTGACATGAAAATATTTATTGTTGACATTAATTATTTGTAAAATGTTATTGTTGACATCGTAGTTGATACATATTAATGACTGATGATTAAAGCTATCATAATCACTAGTACTGAACTAATTTGTAATTCTAATATTAGTTTATTGAATGTATTGAAATTTGAGATATGCACTGGACGTTCCCAAAACGGGTACTATCGGGTCGGGTCAATTCAATAATAGACGCCTGTTGGCATTCCACCCTTCCTTCTCCTTTCAGGGCCTATGTGAGGTACAGCAATTATTAGGAAATAATCGAGTTAGAGCTGTAGCTATGAGTGCTACAGATGGTCTGATTTGAGGATATGTTTGTTGGTATAATTTAGCAATGTGTAAATATATAAAATGGGGGTTGAGTCCAATCCGTGGTTTCGAAATTGAGGAAAAAGTTGAATCTGAGGCGGTGGAGTTGGTCGTTTCTGATGTGGCGGAAATTGAGATGCATACATCTCAATTTTTTAGCTCCGGTGAACAGGGGAAAGAGGGGGAAAGAAGAAATTGGTGAAGAGAGGGAGGAAGATTGGCGCTGCGGTGGTGACATTTTAATAAAGTTGTTGACATTTGATATTTTGGCTATTGATATGTGAATAATAAGTGTTATATTTTAGTTGTTCACATTTTAATGTGAGTTGTTGACGTTTGATATTCTGGCTATTGATATGTGAATTATAAAAGTTATTTTTTAGTTGTTGACATTTTAATACGAGTTGTTGACATTCGATAATCTGGCTATTGATATGTGAATTATAAGTGTTATTTTTTTTTGTGAGTATAAGTGTTATTTTTTAGTTGTTGACATTTTAATACGATTTTGTTGACATAAATAATATACGTCGTTGACATGAAAATATTTGTTGTTGACATTAATTATTTGTAAAATGTTATTGTTGACATAATAGTTGACATAAATAAAGTTTGTTGTTGACATAAATAAAGTTTGCTTTTGACATCGTAGTTGACATGAATAATGTTTGCTGTTGACATCGTAGTTGACATGAATAATATTTGTTGTTGACATCGCAGTTGATATGTGAATTATAAGTGTTATTTGTTAGTTGTTGTCATTTTAATACGAGTTGTTGACATTCGATATTCTCAGTATTGATATGTGAATTGTAAGTGGTATTTTTTAGTTGTTGACATTTTAATACTAGTTGTTGACATTCGATATTCTCGGTATTGATATGTGAATTGTAAGTGTTATTTGTTAGTTGTTGACATTTTAATATGAGTTGTTGACATTCGATATTCTCGATATGATATGTGAATTATAAGTGTTATTTGTTAGTTGTTGACATTTTAATACGAGTTGTTGACATTCGATATTCTCGATATTGATATGTGAATTAAGTATTATTTGTTAGTGTTGACATTCGATATTCTCGGTATTGATATGTGAATTGTAAATGTTATTTGTTAGTTGTTGACATTTTAATACGAGTTGTTGACATTCGATATTCTCGGTATTGATATGTGAATAGTAAGTGTTATTTGTTAGTTGTTGACATTTTCATACGAGTTGTTGACATTCGATATTCTCGGTATTGATATGTGAATAATAAGTGTTATTTGTTAGTTGTTGACATTTTCATACGAGTTGTTAACATTCGATATTCTCGGTATTGATATGTGAATTATAAGTGTTATTTTTTAGTTGTTGACATTTTAATAAGTGTTATTTTATTGAATGTTGAAGATTTGAAGATTTGAATGTTGAAGATTTGAAGATTTGAAGATATGAATGTTGAAGATTTGAAGATTTGAATGTTGTAGATTTGAAGACTTTGCGGCTAGAGTTTTAGAGAGGATTTTAGAAAATGATTTCAAACACAATTTAATGAAAAGACAATTATACCCCCTTGTTGACATAATGAGGTATTTGCTGACATTTTGTTAATCTTATGTATTAGTGGCCCATATTGCATCTCATTTCTCAATTTAGCTAAATAATCTCAACCTAACAAGACCCTATATATATATATATATGCAGCTATCTACCTTAGGGATTTGGAGTGAGAATTCCAAATGATTTCTTTGTGTTATCGAAATTAACATTGACTCACCCTCTAAATTTAAATTACAGATAATATGAACTTCTTTTAATTAAAATATTTATGGTATTTAAGGTTGTAAAATCCATTAATTTAAGAACAATATTTATTATCCTAATCTACAAGACCAGGTTTGGAATAGTGAATTCACGACTAATATAGTACTCCCTCCGTCCCACAAAAGATGTCACACTTTCATTTTTAGTTTGTCCCACAAAAAATGTCACATTTTCCTTTTTGGAAAAGTTCTCTCTCACATGAATATAAAAATTATATTTTCTCTCTCCATTTAACACACAACAAAACCTCCTAAAATCTCTTGCCGTCCCACAAGTGTGACATCTTTTGTGGGACGGAGGGAGTAGTATATTCAATTATATATTGCCTGGAGAAAAAATAAGGGTCACTCACACGTAGTGAATGCCTACCGGCTACAAGTATAAAAACATATTTCTTCCGTTCCAGAAAATTAAGTTGAACATTTGATTCGCCAGAAATTTTAATATATGATTAGTAAAGTAAGAGAAAGAGATAATAGATATTATAAGTAGGGTTATTGGAAAATAGACCACATCATTAATAGTGAAATATAATGGTATAAGTTTGTAGTACATAAAATGATAGGTAGGTGTAATATACTCTTTAACTATTTTAAAACTAGAATATTCATATTTTACTGGAACAAACTAATAAGTAATCAGGAGATTAACCTTAACCAAATTTTACAATAAATGGAGTCTCTATCATCTATATATTTATTACTATTACATATCATATTGTAAGGTAAATTGAGTGGAAAAAAAAAACTATTTTCGTCTAAAAAAAGTATTTTCTTAGGTTCATAGTAATGGATGCATTTCTTTTCGGCACGCGATTTTAGAAAAATGTGTTAAGTGAGTTAAGTACAGAAAAAATAAAGTAGAAAATGAAAAAAAGTATAGAGATTAAGGGAGAATAAAGTAGGAGAGAGTAAAGTAAATGAGAAGAAATGTGTTTACTTTTACTAAAAAGGTAAATGACTCCACTACCATAGAATGTATGAAAATGGCAAAATGACTCCACTACTATAGAACAAATGGAGTAGTCTTTATCGTAGGTGGCACACAAAATGTAAAACTGATAAAATAAGAAATATAAGAAAAATGGTTTAAGTATTAATAATAGAATGTGAGACCAAATCTATAAGAAAGAAAAAACTTAAAAGTAGATCATGTTAATCAGTGAGTCTCAGTCAGGATTAATATCAAATGAGTTGGGTCATATATCTTCAACTATTCAAATACTCCGTAAATAAAATTCGAGGCTTGGCTCAACACCTAATGCAATTATGCACGCTCAACTCGAATAAAATATTTTCATATTTTGAAGTGCAATTTAAATTTAGATGTGAAGTGGAAATTGATGGTCACTAAGTATGCATAGACACATATACTTATAATAGTTATAAAAAAACAAATAAATTAAATATAGGACATCGTTGCCTTCCTCAACACTATATATTTATACTTTCCGATTAACATGCATGAAAATATCACCTCTTGTGATTAATCGAGAAGATCCTAGTCATTTTGCCCCAAACATTGATCCTATTGATCTGTGCCATTTTTCTGGTTGTGTTCAACATGGATGAAGAGTACGATGTGATAGTGCTCGGAACCGGTCTCAAGGAGTGCATCCTCAGCGGTCTTCTCTCCGTCGATGGCCTTAAGGTTCCACATTACGTTCATTTCTGATCTCTTGCCCTCTATGATTATCGAAATGCTAAATTGTTACCGATTTGTTAATCATTGATTTTTATATTTTCGACTTTTGGGTTGAATGCTTATCATTTTTGCAATTCATTATGTTGCAATGGATCATTTATTTTTTCTTCTCTTAGACTGGATTTAGTGTTTGATCTAGTGATGTAGATTAATGTTTTTGGTATTGATGTCGATCATATAATGCGATGGGAAGCCTGATTTATATATTATACTTTTATGTTTTTGACATATCTATACATACAAGTAGCATGTGTACATGCTACTCTTAGTTATGATTTTACCTCTTATCTGTTTATATTTTAAAGTTTTTATTTTACCTCAAACCAATCCTTTTTATTGTATTTCAATCATGTTTTGAGCTTGATGTTACATTGTCTTTGCTAATAGGTTCTGCACATGGACCGCAACGACTACTATGGTGGGGAATCAACTTCACTAAATCTTATTCAGGTACTTCTCTTCTTTGCATTGAAATAAATTCCCAGATTCACTAAGATCTCCAACTTGAAGTGATTGTACAATTATATAGAATCCTGCTACAATCTTACTTTTTTTAATCCTTTTGACCACTCAGCTTTGGAAGAGGCTTAGGGGAAGTGACAAGCCTCCAGATCAATTGGGTGCTAGCAGAGAATATAATGTTGATATGATCCCAAAGGTTTGTATTGTATACACTGGTCCTTTGAATTCAATATTGTTGCTTTGTTGCTAATGCTGCTATTTTCATTTACTTACAGTATATTATGGCAAATGGTGTTCTTGTTCGTGTCCTAATTCATACTGATGTAACTAAGTATTTGTCCTTCAAAGCTGTTGATGGCAGCTTTGTGTACAACAAAGGGAAGGTAACATACTGCTCTAAATTTCTTTGCCCTTCCCCATATATTTGTAGTTGTTTCTACTTTTTATTTATGTTTGTATTCCGGTTGATACATTATACAATAATACTAACTGAATTACGTGGTAAATTTAACGCAATAGATTCACAAGGTGCCTGCAACTGATATGGAGGCCCTGAGATCTCCTCTCATGGGCATCTTTGAAAAAAGACGTGCAAGGAAATTTTTCATTTATGTCCAAGATTACAAAGAAAATGATCCCAAGACTCACGAAGGCATGGATTTGGCGAAAGTCACTACTAAAGAACTCATTGCGTATGCCCTCTAGAACTATTGCTTTATTGGTCAAAGATTTTATACTTCATAATCATCATTTTGTTGTTTTTATGTTTTATGCAACGAAGCGGGATTTGTTTTCAAGGTTTATCGGGCACCATGTGAAGATTCTTCTTTGCTATTCTCATAGGGTGCATGTTTTCTTGGTTGTTAGTTTGTTCATAGAATAAGCAGTCTTTACCAATTTGCATGAAAAACTTATATATCATTTGTTAGTTTGGCTTTCACTTGTGTCATGAAGTGCATTTCATTCACGTGTAAGTTTTAAAATATCTAATCTATCAAATTCCATGCAGAAAGTATGGCCTTGATGATAACACTGTTGACTTCATTGGTCATGCACTAGCTCTTCATAGAGATGACAATTACTTAAAGGAACCAGCATTAGATACTGTGAAAAGGATGAAGGTAATTCTTATTGTCTTCTAAGGTTGTTATACGATAGTTGTACATGACTTGTAACTAATATTTCCTTGTAATTGGTAGCTTTATGCAGAGTCTCTGACACGTTTCGCTGGAGGGTCACCATACATCTATCCTTTGTATGGCCTTGGAGAGCTTCCCCAGGTTTATCTCATTCTTCTCTGCTTCTGAACTTGTTATTTTATTTTTCTTTCTTCCCAACTTCGAACTTGTTATGCATTTCAATATTTTCTCTTCCAAGACTTCCTCTAAAAATACTTTCATTGGTCATTACTAAAGTTACGTTTCTTTTACTTGTGACCAGGCGTTTGCTCGTCTGAGTGCTGTGTATGGTGGAACCTACATGTTATGCAAACCTGAGTGCAAGGTAATTATTTACACATACCCATTCCTCATCCTCAAATACCGTCCATTGTCCTCCCCATTTTTATCCCTTACACCAAGTAGAGGAAATTATCCACTCATAAGTAATAGAAGGATGAGATGATGGTTCTTTTTCTATCTAGAGAAGATTAATCTAATTTTAAATTATAGAAAACATTGCATTTATATGGAAAAATGTTTTCTAGCATATTTCTTGAACTGAAACTTTGGTTGAAATGTCTGGATCTTTGCTCTTCTGAAGACTAGGCTCAAAATAAGTTGAATAAGTTTCTTAATGGGAAAATAAGTAATATTGTGCTTTTAAACTGAAGAGGTATTAATAAATATTATGTATGAGTAAACCATAAAACATGACTTTTATGGCTTTATCTGACCATTCTGTTAGTATGTTCTATGTTATGTTCCTATGGAAGTTTTGTATTTTAAAGTTAAGTTGGTGGTCTGTTTTTGGTTGTTAAAATGGTGACTCAATTGCACTGGCATCAATACCTTTTTTAATTTCAGGTCGAGTTTGATGAGGAAGGCAAGATGTGTGGTGTTACATCAGAAGGGGAAACAGCTAAGTCTAAAAAAGTTGTATGTGATCCCTCCTACCTTCCAAACAAGGTAATTTCTATATATTTTGGTTACCCCATGTTTGTTTATATCCTTATTGATAACTTAATTTAATGTGTATCCATATTCTATATTTAAAATATTCTTGGAAGAATATAATGTGTATAACTATTCAATATTTAAATTTTTTCTGGAAGAGCTAATATGTATACCTATTCGATATTTAACATCTTTTAGGAAGAATTTAATGTGTATACACATTCAATAATTAAAATCTTTTTGGAAGTGGTATCATACTTCAACAGGTAGAGCGTATGACATTGGTGCTAGTTACTTACTGACCTTTGTAGTTTAGTCTTATCAAGCACTCCAGTAAACACTTTGTTTTATTGTCTCTAAGTCGATAAGTTGTTATTATGATTGATAATATCATGTTGGTTGTTATAGGTTAAGAAGGTTGGCAAAGTAGCTAGAGCTATTGCTATCATGAGCCACCCTATTCCAAACACCAATGATTCCAATTCAGCACAAGTTATCCTACCCCAGAAGCAGCTGGGTCGCAAATCCGACATGTAAGTCATTACTCTCATCTTGCAAAAAATATTAGTGCATAAAAGTATTATTTGCACAAAATAACCAACTGATTTCATAAGTGTGATTTTATCTTTCATGTGAGTTGTTTTGCTTCTTTTCAGGTACATTTTGCTTTCTTAACATTTGATAATTTTTTTGGCTTTATAGGTATTTGTTTTGTTGCTCATCTTCTCACAATGTTGCCCCAAAAGGAAAATACATTGCTTTTGTCTCGACTGAAGCAGAAACTGATAACCCCCAGAGTGAACTCAAACCTGGTATTGATCTTCTAGGACCTGTGGATGAGATTTTCTTTGAGACTTACGATCGATTTGAGCCGGCCAACAAGCCTTCTCAAGACAATTGCTTCATATCAACCGTAAGTTTGTAGATAAATTTACTTAAAAGTCATTTTTTGATTAATTGTCATTTCCTATATATGTATAGAGTTATGATGCAACCACTCACTTTGAGTCCACCGTCGATGATGTGCTGAATATGTATACCTTGATTACAGGAAAGGTAAGAATTGAGTCTCCCAACCTATACGTTTCTTTTTTTAGGGAGGAGTTGAATTGGCACTTCAATTAATCTAATTGATTGAAATCACAAATTAGATGGACTTTAAAGTCTAAAAAATACCATTATTCGCTTCTTTTTTCTTCTTCTTCTTTTTTTTTTTTTTTTTTTTTTTTCTTCAGGTTCTTGATCTCAATGTTGACTTAAGTGCTGCAAGTGCTGCTGAAGAATGAGAATGCTGGTTGTTCATTGCTTTTATCCTACTAATGTCGTAATTGATAGAGGAATTTGCCTTGTAAAATCGGAGAAATGACGTCAATTTGAACGTTTGCTTTGTTGTTCACTGTGATATTTGTTATTCATGTTTGTTGGAAAAATCATGCGTTTAGCTCATCATGCATTCTCCAACCTCACTTTTTGACCATGGAAAAAACTACTAATATTTCAGAAAGTTCGTGAATCGTGATGTTAGGAGCTGATAACTTTTCAAGTTATATACTAGTATTAGTAGTATTTAAATGTGAGTGCAGTGAGTTAGTACATTGTGAGATTAATTTATCAAATAAAGTATAGCAATTAAATAAGACATGTAAACGTGCAATGGTTGGTGAATGACGAAGTAATTCCTGCACTATTTATCCAATATTTATTAGAGGGGAAGGTATAAACCCAAAAACCGGATTTATGTTGTTGCCCAATCGGAAAATACTCCCTCCATTGAGTGGGCACTACTCCTCGTATTCATTGGTCGCGGAATGGGGGAGGTATGGACTAATGTCATGACCTCCTTCGTTGTGCGCAGGGACGAAGCTACATTAGCTCCACAAGGAGCAAATACCCACCTCAAAAAAAATAAAAAATTATATTTGCTATTTTGATCATTAATTATTTTTTGAAATATTATTGTATATGCTCCTTCTTAAATCCTTAAAATATCTTTATAGTATAATTTTGCTCCCCCTATTTAGAATTCTTTGGGTGGCATGACACGTGTTGCCTATAGGTGCTTGCAAATATCATATTAGAGCATTCATGTATTCTCTACTCTAACTTAAGAAACTATAAATAAGGATGCACATACACTGGCTAGGTTGACGAAATCTCCAAACGTTGTTCATAAGCTAGAGTAGGGTGAGCAAATTAATCGAAAACTAAATATTTGATCTGAACAAAATCAAAATTTAAAATTCGGTTCATTTTTTTCAAATTTTTAGTTTGATTTTGTTTAATCTTTTGGCTAGTTTTGGTTTTTCGGTTCGAATCGAAATGAAAAAAAAAAACTGAAAAATCGGATTTGTAATTAATACTATACTCCTATAAAAAAAAAGGTGCTTTATATTAATAAATGTAATTATATTTAGATTTTATGACGATTGTAATTGTTTAGATATATTAATTGGTAATACGATATAATTTTTGTGTTAAATATAGATAATTAATTTTTGGCTTTTCGGTTTCTTAGATATATTGTGCAATTTTGGTTTTTCGGGTTCGATTTTTGTAGTTTGGATTTTGGGTTTTCAGATTTTTTAGATATATTTATGAAATTTTGTTTTTTGGTTCGATTCAGTTTTTATAGTTCGGATTTCGGTTTTTCGTGTTTGATTTTTCGGGTGATTCAGTTCAGTTATGTTTCCATTTTAATTTTTTTTTTCAATCTTTTAGTTCAGTTTAGTTTGATTAGAAAACGAAAATCGAAAATCGAATGATCACTCCAAAAGCTGGACTAACAATAATGTTCATCATATGAAGATGCAAAGATGCAAATTAATTAATTAGTAAAAGTCTACAATAATAGACACACATAACTTTAAACATGCTTGCATTTCGTTGCAAAACAAAAATTAAAAAACAATGCAAGTTGCAAAAACACATCGAATTTCCAAAATTGAAAAATTATGTTACACATCTATTTTAATGATAGATATTCCATTTCTCCACTAATTACACCACTTCAAATACCTTCTTTCTACCTTTTTTCTATTTCACTAATTGTCATTAAAATCATATGTTATTTATTTTTATTTTTTTTTTGGACTGAAGGTTTATTTTTATTTTTACTTTTATTTTTATGGGATGGCATGACATAGATTATAACTTAAAAATACTCCGTTTAGTTCAAAATTGGGGGTAATTACATGTTTAATACAAAATGTTTTACCTTTGTTTCAATTTAGTACAAAAAATATTAAGTTTACTTAGTGTTCCAAAATAATACATTCCATCAAGTCTCTACTATCACCGTTACCTCTAATTACATTTACATACAAAAAGTTTCACCAATGTTTTAGATTGTATAAAAAGTTTTAAATTAAAATATTCCATTAATTAATTCAAACACAATTATTTTTCACAAAAATAAAAATTGCAAGAAAAAAAATCGCAACTCTTCACCGTCAAATTAGCGAATTGCATTTTATTGTCGAAACTTTCTCATGTAATAATGCAGAATACAACTAAGAAAAATATTAACTCTTTTTTTTAAAAATTAAATATTGACTTATTGACTGTTCGAAGTTCAAATTAGCCATTTTGTAAAGTTGAAGTATGGACTTATTTAATACTTCTATAAAGAATACAATGAAAAAATAGAGTATACTTTTTTAAAATCACAAAATTGCTAGAAGAATTGATATTGACTGTTATTTTTTTAGAGTAATTAATTCTATTAAATCTCTAATTTTTCTATTATTATACTAATAAGTTGGACAAATTATAAACTAACTAACGATGTTTAAAATATTTAACGGAATGTATTAATTTAAAATATTAATATAATTTTTTGTATATTTCATATAAATTTATTAAATTAAAACAAACGTAAAACATTTTGCATGCAATCACCCTCAAAATTCAAATATTTTAGAAACTTATTCTGCAGTAGTAAATATTTTCTTGGTAACCCAACAGGATGATATAAGGCCCAATTAGACAGGCCCAGAAAAGATCTTAATTCCTTAATATCGTCGCCGGCGCCACGCTCAATCAGGTGAGCTTCAAAATCAAATTCTCATAATTATCCGTAATTTCGAAGAAAGAATCGTTGATTCTCGAGCTTCAAACAAAGAAGTTAGATGTGAATGCTTTGAGGTATCTGACCAAGGATGACTTCAGGGTTCTTACCGCCGTCGAGATGGGAATGCGCAATGTTTGTTTCTCTTTTTCTGCTCTTCTCCTAATTAATTAGTATTTTTCATCTTTTTTTACTATTTTAGCATGAAATTGTACCGGCGGAGTTGATCGGCCGAATCGCCTCACTCAAGTAAGTTGAAGAATTCGTATAATTGAATTTTACCGTAGCATAGCTCTTTTTTATCTCGTGGTGTTTGATATGCTGTGTTTCTGTATAGGCATGGGGGCACGTATAAAGTATTGAAGAATTTGCTCAAGCACAAGCTGGTGCATCACGACTCTTCAAAGTGTTAGTTTACCTTTTAGTTTGTCAAAGCTAATTTTTTGTAATATGTATTTGAATTTTTTACAAGTCGATATTTTTACTTAATTTTTGTTTATTGATCACCTACTTATGCTAGTGATTTCTTGATGAGTTTATGTTGATAAGACATTGTTGATGAATTTACCTCTTGCTTTCTACCGTCTGCTTGCACGCTCTCTACTAGGATAAATCTGAGTGTAGTGTTGTATTCTTGGTGTAGATGATGGTTTCCGGCTAACATACTTGGGCTATGACTTTCTTGCAATCAAGACATTGGTGAACCGTGGAGTTTTTGCATCTGTTGGTCGACAGATTGGTGTGGGAAAGGAGTCTGGTATATATGCCTTGCAGCTTTACTATGTGTTTGTTTTATAATCATAAAGTGGTATTGATTAAATTTCTTTTTTTTTAAGGATATATTTGAGGTTGCTACTGAAGATGGCACAGTTCTTGCTATGAAGTTACACAGGCTTGGTAGGGTTTCTTTTAGGGCAGTCAAGTCTAAACGTGATTATTTGAGGCATCGCAGAAGCTTTAACTGGTTGTACTTGTCAAGGCTTGCTGCACTCAAAGAATTTGCCTTTATGAAGGTCTGGTTCTTGTACTCTCACTTTCTTTCTCTTCTAAATTTATTGGGATAGAAGCTATTAAAATGAACGTGCTGCTCTTGTGGTCTAGTTAGTAATCTTTCACATCTTTATCGGCAGGCCTTGGAAGAACATGATTTTCCTGTTCCAAATGCAGTGGATTGCAATCGGCATTGTGTTATCATGTCATTGGTCCAAGGTTACCCGCTGTAAGTGTTTAAGCTGTGTATGGTCTAATGTATTCCATATTTTTTGTCTCTTCTCCGGGCCACTACAATGTAATATTGGCATGTGCGGTGCCAGCGTTCATGAATTAATACATCTGTGCTAGGTCATTTGCAAGGGAAATCATTCATAAGAAAAATTTGATCCTATAAGACTCAAACTGCAATATGTTCATCGCCTACTTTTGAACTACCCCACAAAATTGCCAACAGAGTAAATGGATAAATTGTCATCTCTGAGTTTCTAGTTACAGTTTTATAAGTTTGAGTCAGTACCATTTCTGGGTTTAACCCTTGTAAGCAATGCTATGTGTGTGGAGATTGTAAGTAACTAAAAGTTGCATATATTACACAGCTCATTCAATATTTTTGTGGCAACCTTGTTTGTTGTAGGAGTTGCATGTGATGACTAGGAAAGTAAAGTTGGTTTTGAAAGGATGTGGATGGAAAATGCAATATATATGATTGATATTCTTGATTCTAATGCTTTGGTTACAGCTTTTTAATGCTAGTTGTTGTCTCTAGACAGGAGTTTCATGGCATTTCCATAATTAAGAATTTAAAATAAACTCATAATCCTGAAACCAACAAGAAGGAAACTTCAACCTAAAACTTGTGAGTGAATGGAAATTGTTTTCCAATATGAATCTTGATATCGGATGGACTATAATTGTATTTGATCATCCCGTTTCATGCAGGGTGCAGGTTAAGGAGTTGCCAAATCCTGATACAATCTTTGAAACAATTCTTGGTCATGTTGTTCGCCTGGCAGAGCACGGGCTCATCCACTGTGATTTCAATGAATTTAATATCATGGTAAGCTATTGTATGTTGATTTCATGGTCACATTATTGTGTGTTATTGAATATTATTCCATTGTATGTTGTTTTCTGCAACTTGTCTATGCCTTAGTATTGGCCCGTTCGTACTAGCTAAAAGCTTATACCTGTTGTTGCTAATGCTCTAGACGTATTGTCATCCACCATTTACCTTTTTGTTATTCACTTTGTAGATTGATGATGATGAGAAGGTGACAATGATTGATTTTCCGCAAATGATTTCGGTTTCTCATCGAAATGCACAGATGTAGGTTTTGCAGACCATTGGTACAGATGACTTATGCCCACACTTTTCACAATGACGAAATTTTATCATAAACACTAAATTCCTCTGTTTTTAGGTACTTTGACCGCGATATTGAGTGCATCTTCAAGTTTTTTCGGAAAAGGTAGTGGATTACTTTAGCTTTGCTGCTTTTTAAGTTGATATCAAAATATAACCTGTAAATTTTCCATCATTATCCATGAGGAAACCAGTATTTATTTGTTTGAGCAAATATATTTTTTGAGAGGCCACAGGTTTGACCAGCATTCAGTTATATGTGGCCTCTCAAAAACATATTTGCTCAAGCAGTTTATAAGTTTGAACTGAGTGATATGATAACACTTACACGGTCTCTCTTTTGATACTAGGTTTCACCTCTCTTTTGATGAAAAAGACATGGAATGTGATGATTCAGATGTAGAATTAGATAGAAGTTGCCGGCCTCAGTTTTCAGACATAAATAAAGTTTCTGGTTGCCTGGACAAGGAACTTGAAGCAAGTGGTTTCACTAGAAAGGATCAAGATGATATGGAGAAGGTACTGCCGTTAGTCTTTCATCTATCAAATATCTTCAAACAAAATGTAGTTCACCACACGTTTTGGAATTATGATTTGTTGTTTAAATTGTAGCAGTAGTAGTATTTCTTTCTGCATTATTTGTATATAAAGAGCTATTCTATGATTTTAATCAAAGGCTCATAGACTTGCTCTTCTTAATATGAAGAAGCTGCAACCTTCATTCTTTCCTCTGTCGAATATCTTTAATACTAGAAAATGCTTTCCACTACAACGATCAATATCTTTCAATATATGATTGACACGTTTGATGGAATATAGTGTTAATTCTTTAAGTTTTGGCTGCCTGCTAAAGTGGCTTTTGTTTTGATGGTTATTATGCAGTTTGTTGATGGGGATGTTGAGGAAGATCTGGGATCTGATTCTGGAGAAAGTGAGGATGCAGATGATACTGCTCATCGTATAAATGATGCAACCCTATGTGGTTTTGAGTCCTTGAGCTTGATTAAAGAGGTGTGTAGATTTGACTTATGCATGTTAGCTAAGTTTTTATTGTATGCCTAAAGACTACAGATTCATTAAAGTTTTCTATTGTTATTGATTATGTTCAGAATTGTGCAATGACCTCATGTATGTAAAAAACTATGGTTGCAGGAAGGAGATAACTTGCACGAAGGTGAATCAGAAGCCAATCACAACATTTTGCATCAGCATGCTTCCAACGAGCTTAGACAAAGTAGCGAAATGGCCCGGGAAGATAGGCAGGTTGAGCACCATGATAGTTCTGCGGACGATAATTCTGAAAAAGAAGAGGAGCATGATGATGACCCTGAGCTTGAAAAGCGTCTGACCAAGCAACGACAACGTGCCATCCAGGCTGCTCGTGGGAGGACGAAAGGTATAACCTCAAGAAATAGTTACAAGGACAAAGGTGGGAAGTCCTCTCACAATTCAAAGATCCAAAAACAATTAGGCAGCTGGTGAGAATGGCTACCGTATCGTACTTGTTGTGAAACGATTCTAAGGCAAGTGCCTTTACACTACACATGAGCAGCTCAGATGCGAGAATAGATATAGTATGGTGCATGTATTTCTTAATATTCAATAGTTCTCAGTTTGATCTGCGTGTAAACTAACCTGAATTCTCTCTTTTTTATCTAGAGGGAACATCTTTTTTTATCCATGAACTTTGCCAAAGTATCATTTTAGGTCTGTGAACTTTGAAAATATCATTTGAGGTCCATCAACTATGGGTTAATATCATTTGAATTACTTTTTTACTATTTCTAAGTTTTTTTGGACGAAAATATCCTCAATAGTCAATACCTTAAAGAGGTATATATTTTTAATAAACTTATCATATATTCATATTTTTTATAAATATCTTTACAATATATTTTTGACGAATTTTCTAAATATAATTTGACCTTCAATATTATCACTTAATTTTGTGACATGCAAGTAAAATTGCTTCTTCAATTTTTTATATTAAAGAATTTTAAAATTGAATGAAGAACTTTTCTTTAACAATAAAAAATTGAATAAGGATCTTTTCTTGCATGTCACAAGATTAAGTAATAATATTGAAGGTCAAATTATATTTAGAAAATTGATCATAAGCTTATTAAAAATATTATACCCTTATAGATATTGAGGGTATTTTCGTCCAGAAAAACTTGAAAATAGTAAAAAAGTACTTCAATTGATATTAACCCATAGTTGGCAGACCTTAAATGATATTTTTAAAGTTCACAGTCGTGGACCAAAAAAGATGTTCTCTCTTTTGTTTATTACTCCGTATTATAAATATTGTCGCTGTTTAAGGACCATATTTTAGTGTTTTTCCACTTCAATTCCTTTCACATAATTACCTTGTATAAAAAGAAGAAACACTCACTCATACAACCATATACTAATCACATGAACAATTAATACAAATCAAACTGAGACTCTTGAAAATTGAAATTGAGGAATCCAAACACAATCTTGGACATGTATGCTTTGGTTTCAATCAGGTAGTATGTTTGATTTCTGGGGCTGTCCCATTATTATTGTTTGTAGGTGGACTCTGCATCACCTCAAGTTTGAGAAGAGGAGATCCTTGATGATCCGACACCGAATCCTTGCCCTTGCTAGCGTCCTTGCTCTTAGCCTTCTGAGCCCACCCAACCAGCCCGGCTTGAACACGATCTTCGAATATCGCCTTGTTGAACGAACTCCCCATCTTCAAAATCACCGAATCAATATATCAAAACTCTATGAATAATCCACAATCTTCAAGTTTTGAGCAAGTTACCTGCGCAACAATGGCGTAGAGTGGTAGAGTGCTGTAACTGCAAAGGAACTGTACAAACACCCTGCACAAAACAATCACCCAGTTCATCAATGTGTACTAAAACTTAGTAATTATATTGAATTGATGGTTTACGCACCCTATGACGAGCCTAGGAATGACATAGCCGACTTCTCCCATTATGCAGGAGTCGAAGCCGTACATGAGGAACATCCAGAAGAAGACAGCAATCTCAAAGGCATTTTGGAAGAGAATGATGTGGATAAGTATTAGGACGAGGCGTGGGCGGTGGAACCAAAAATGATCGTCTGAAGGGCTCACAACCAAGTCCCCCTCAACTGCAATGTGCTTCTGCGCCACCTCTCGAGCTAGTTGGATTATTATGTGCTCCAGCTTAGTCCCCAGAGTTAGCAACAGCTGCATTCATTTCATTTCCAGTTATACCAAATTATTCCAATCTTATATAGCTATGAACAGGGTATTAATACTTACTACTAGAGGAATGAAGGAGATCCAGAAATATGCATGCCAACCTGATCCAAAATAGCCCAACAAATCGAAATTCATGTTTCAATCAAGGAATATTTCTCTATTATTTCATGCTACTTCTTACCATCGACGTTGAGCAACAAGAAGAGAATCACAAACACCCAAAGATACCAACTGCAGTTGAGGTCAAGAGATGAGTGAGAAGAGTAATCAACACTCAAGAGCAAAGGTATCTACTGCTTACCTAATTCCAACTACTTTCTTGAAATCTTTTTCGAGAGCACGAGTCATGTACTTGTAGAAATTGAACTTGGGATTTCCACGGCAATGATTCTACAAAATAAGGAGATATAAATACAAAAACTATTCAAACATAGACTTAAATGTTTAATCTTACCATTACAAAGCCAAGTCTGAGAGTGGTGTAGTCTTCTTTGCTGACTGAATGAAAGAATTGCTTGAAGAAAGATTTCTGAAAATGGAAAAAGAATAACAAAAACATCACTTCTCTTCACACATCTGTTTATTTCTCTATACACAGAATCTGTGGTGTGACTTACCACCCATCCAAACAACGACACTTTACCGATGCCTGAAAATCTGTTCCTGATGAAGGCATGCTCTTGGACATGAGTCACAGCTGTAAGATTTCAATCAATATGCGATGAGTCCAAATAAAAAATAAAATCAGAAGAGAATTATGGTATGCAGAAGTACCTTGTTCAGGATCATATTGTTTATTGAGTATGGAATCTTCCCAATGTCTCCATTGTTGTATCTGCGGAAAACAAAAGGAAATCAGCTAATGAAGACGAGAGAGAATTAAGTTGAAGAAAAAGGATTCAATTACCCTCAAACGTCCAAACATGAGAGTGAGAACTGAGAATACAACATGGGACACAGCCAACACAAAGATGAAAATGTGGAGATCATGCAGAGCTTTCACAGACAGCAATGGCGCCTTTCCCTACAAACATCGTTTCGTGAGACTAAGATAGAGAGAAAGGGATAGAGAGAGAGAGAGAGAGAGAGAGAGAGAGAGAGAGAGGAGACCTTGGCATCACAGTAACCTGCAGAGTCATCAGCAGCGGCGAGGAGGTGGCGGGTGGAAGAGAAGGTGAGGAAGTGAGCTGTGGATTTGAGCTCTGATTCCTTGCTGCAAGGGAGCCAATGATGGGTCCAGCCTTTAGGAATGCAGATTTTACTAAGTCTGGATTGAAATGCAGCCAGCAATAAAGATATGAATCCCAGCAACATCAACTCTGCATCATTAAATTAAATAATATTACTACTACACATGCATTTGATTCATCATTTTACTAATACTAGGAAATGAAAATGTGACCTTCTTTGATTTTCTGCAAGGCCTGAAACAGAGACCCCTGATTCTTCTTCAATAAATACTGCACACATATAATATAACACCACAATTCAATTCAATCCTATCCTTTAAATCAGGTTGTGAAATTGAAACAAGTAATGAAGATTAACCTTGCCAGAACTATGGAGTAATCTTTCAGCTATAAATGATATGGCAACGATGACGCTGCAGACGAGCGCCACCACCCATGTCGGAGTATACTCTAGGGAAGCTCCTTCTCCGCCACCTCCGGCCATCTCTCTCTCTCTTTCTCACACAAACACAGACACAACACAGCTCTGTCTATGTCTTCCTTTTATAAACAAATGGAGAAGAATAATAGTTAGCAGAAGATGGATTTAATACAAGTTGATGATCAAGTTGAACAAGTATTTGTGTCTCTATGTATATGATAGAGGACAAATTAATTCACCTTGCTTGACAATAATTGGTCATGCATAAATATTTCATAATATTGCTAGGAATTTACATATACGTATGAAATAATGTAAGATGAGATTTATGTAAGATTGAATTAGATTTAGATTTTATGTTATTGTTTGATTGACTGAATTATGCCTAAAATAATTTTTAGTAAGTAGACTCCATATTCAACGAACTTATTCTAGTATAGAAAAGTAGCACGGGAACACACACGATTAATTTTTTCTGCTCACTTTACTTCACAAGTTAAACAATATCTTAAAAACTTGTACCGATCAAATATGATACATCTATTAGGGATCGGAGAGAATGTATATTTACATGTGCAGGTATGTCTTAGCAGTTAGTACTATTATTTTTAAAATCTGAAAGACAAATATAGAATGTTTCTTAATTACGTATGTATATTATAATAACAGTTGATAGAGTTGGATATTTTAGATATTGTGTCCTCTTTGAATTGTTCCGACAGTCGGAAAACAATACAGCGCCAAATAGCAATGACAGGATATCATCAACCTTAGCTTACATTCTAATAGTATTATTTTTAATATTGAGGTTGACTTTCCCTACAAGTCAATGACTATGTTTTACTACTACAAATAATAATAATAGTAATAATATTATTTCATTTTTATAAGTATTGGTGATAAGTTCTTCCAACTCAAGTTGTAAGTCTTCTTTCAACAGGAACCTCCTATACATATGTTTTTTAATTATCTTTCATTTCGTGGACGTGTAGAAAAATTTAGAATGGTACATATAGATAGGTCAATGCCAATTGCCTAACTACTAATCCCTCCATTTTAAGGAAGATGACCCATTCTTTGTATAACACGAGATTTTATGTAGTTTTATTTTGTGTCAAGTGAAGAGAATAAAATAAAATAGAGAATAAAATATATAGAGATAAAAGTCTTCATTTACTAATATGGGTAATCTTAAATATGTCAAATTAAAAAGGAAAGTGAGTATGTTTAGTGACGAATATATTTTTCAGAAGAAAATACGAACATATGATTCGATGTATATTCATTATATATTTCATTTCGTGAACGTACGTGTAGAAATATTTAGATTAGTGCACTACATTTTTTGAAAAGAAAGTATGAATGTTTGTTATTGCGATGACTTGGTATAAACACATAATTAGATTCCTAGACTTAATTATTAAAACCAATTAGCAAACTCACAGTTAAGAGGCTTGGTGTGATTGGTTAATCTATCGAAACTGCACTAGACGTGCATATAAATTATTATATTTTTTTTCACACCTATTTGTTAGTTGTTAAGTGTGTAATAATAGTCAATAGACTTTATATAAAAAGTTTGATTCACACACAGGTCTTTTTATAATTTGTGTCATGCCTCCACTAGCTAGACCTACACGATGTCACATTGTTGGTTAACTAATGAACTACTAGTATAAGTATTTATTTCACAACAAAATTCAAATTAATTGACCATTCCAAAACCCTGTAATCTGAACACCCTCGCTCACTCTTACTACTTTTCTATATATACTGATTCAAAAAATTTAAATATTACTATTCACATGTAAGCAGAAAGTGAGGATTCAAGGTTTTGTCAAGTCTACTCGAATTTGTTTGCAAGTTGAGATTAATATAATTAAGAGAATGATGCACCCTCAAATCGGCCTCAATTGGATGAGATTTGTGAATTTGCATTTAAAATTTTGTTAATTTGGTTTTAGTTTTGATGCAAGTTTTAAAAAATGTTTTAAGTGTACCATTAGACCACGGTTGTAAATTTCTTCCCATCACATAAAAATGATCAAATAAATAAATACGAATAAGCTAGTTTATCTTATTAAAAACTATCAAAGATAAAATTATACAAAATTCCTTTCATGATATTATCAATCTTGTGGCTGTGTAAGGCTAAGTTTTAGAGATTTCCATCTTCCATGATATCAAGTTGGGTCGACTGTGGAAAAACTATGGAACAAAACTATAGACATTTCCATCTTCCATAATTTTGATTGGAAGCTGTGGAAAAATTATGGAACAAAACAATAGACATTTCCATCTTCCATAATATTAAACGGGGACTGTGGAAAAGTCATTAGTCATGCAACAAAACAATAGACATTTCCATCTTCCATAGTATTATTTAAGTGGGGACTGTGGAAAAATTAGGAAACAAAACAATTTTTATGACAAAATCATCTTTGTTTCATTATGTTTGGATTTATTCCGTGTTTGTCCAAAAACACATTCCTTTACAATCAACTAAAAACATATCTACCTTCCTATTTAGGGAAAATTACACAATTTGTATAAAATGTTTCGCATTTTTTTTTAATATCGGTACAAAATATTTATAGTTTGCATAAATAATAAAAAAAAAATTCATTCGTGTTATGTTTTAATACATTCCTTCATTTAATGTATAGACTTGATTAACTCTTTGTCTATTTGGAGTAGAGAATGTTCTATCATTGTTTCATATTGATACAACAAATTCTATTATTGTTTTATGTTGGTACTAAAAATTTTATCATTCTTTCAGGTTTTGTACGTCACGTATCTAAAGAGTAAACGACGTCCAAACACTTAAGAAAGAATGTACTCAAATTGAAACATGAACGAAGCATTCTTATTCCTAGTGCTATTAAATAATGTGGGGACTTTCTGGAGTACTATGGGATTCATATTCGAGATAAGTAGTTATACTACTATTCATGTGTGTGTCTTCTGTCTTACTACATCCGTCTTTAAAACTAGAAATTTATTGAAATGGCAAGGGTTTTAATATACAATTGGTTAAATAAGCAAGAAAAATATGTAAATTGAGAGAGTAAAAAGAAAAATGGGTAAAGCTGTTGGAATCTATGCCCGGTCAATGAACTTTGACCAATTATAATTTCAACGAGATATTTAATTTTGTGAAATTAAATAATATAGTGTCGATCTACGTTCGGAGTAGATGACCGTGGTATATTTATTTTCTCAAATCCGATTCCCGGTGAGTGAGAAATAATTGATTAAAGTTGTGCAAAATTGCAAACTTAATGAGCTATGAGAGAAGCTTAGGGAATAATTAAGAGAGTTAATTATCTTACATTGGAAGTTACAACCTTATTAAACTAGTATTTAATAAGAAGGATTATTACATGTAATAATTATAGTGGACTAAGATGGGCTGTAAGAGCCCACACGCGCGCCGCCCGCCCGCCGCGAGCCGCGTGGCTTGAGCCTCGAGCCCGAGCCCGAGCCCGAGCCCGCGCCCGCGCCCGTGCTCGTGCTCGTGCCCTTGTCCTTGTCTTTGTCCTTGTCCTTGGACTTGGATCTTGGCAATTGGTCTTTGGGTGGTCTTTGGGCCTGGTCGTGGGCTTGGTGCTTGGGCCTAGTTGCGGGCTTGGCCCAAGTCTAGTGGGTCTAGTTCTTTTTAGACCACCACCGTTTCCACGTCAGCGAGCCAAGCGGGATGCCACCTCGTCAGTATGACGCGGTAAGCCAACGTGGCTGACACGTGATAGTCCACGTCGTGAACGAATCTAGAAGCTTCTAGACTCGGCCTCTCTAGCTCTGAGCGTGTAACGGCTCGTAACGCCCGAACGTTACAGCTCGTAACCGACGACTGTAACGGTCTAGCATTAATAGGCTAGCCATTCCATGCATTCTACACACATAAAACACTAGAAAGCATTCTGCATCATAAGCTCTCTCTCTCTCTCTGCATTGTTCTTCTGTCAAAGCTCTGCCCTCTCCTCCATCCAGTTCGCCGGAGCTCTGTTGATTGCGGTGCTGCTTCATCGAGACGTAGCCGTTTTATCTTTGGGGACGAAACGCCAATCCGAAGAGCACTACCGGGGCGTATCTCGTCTTGCGGAAAGAGGCCTCCTCGACTCGGCTAATTCCTTTACGATCTATTTGTTTCGAGTTTTCCACTGTAATTTCGTTTCAGTTTCCATTTGTATTTCTTCTTGGATTGTATTATGCCCGACTAGTTTATCTTTTGTAATCCCTAAATCTCCAACAAGCGCAAGACGAGATAAACTTGCCTTTGAAGGAATTTGGACATAACTGAACCTAAATACTTTCGAAACCTTAACACCTTTGCTGGAGATGTCGACTGAATCCAACACCGCCGCTGCCACCAATCCGGCCACCACCACCTCCATCATCTCCTCCACCATGGCGAACACCGGACCAATCCCCACAATGGTCCCTACCCCTGGGTTCACCTCTTCGTCTACATTGTCATGGGGGTTTACGAACCCCTTTGGGCCCACTGTTGGATCATCCTCCAGTGGGTCGGTTGGTTCCACTTTTAGTGGTTCCTTCGGATCCTTCAATGGATCGAGTGTTGGGGCCTTCGGGTCCAACACGGGTACCGGTTCCTTCGGATCTGGTACGACCATGGCGGGCTCTACGCCCAACATGAATGGTGGGGGCTCTATGCCCAACCATGTTGTTGGCTCCTTCGGGGGCAACGGAATTGGTTCCTTCCAAGGACCAAGTGCGGCACCTTTGGCACCGAGAATGATGCCACCCGCCGAAAAACCACCTAAATTTGGAGGAGCTGACTTCAAGAGGTGGTATCAAAAGATGTTGTTCTACTTGACAACATTGGGCATCGCCAACTTCCTCACGGAGAACGAGCCGCCCACGCCAAGTGATCAAGAGACAAGTGTTGAGGTCATGGCGGACTATGAAGCATGGCGCAAAGGAGATTATCTTTGTAAAAATTTTATTCTAAGTGCATTAGATGATAGTTTGTACAATGTATACTCCCTTGTAACCACATCAAAAGAGATGTGGGAAAGCCTAGAGAAAAAATATAGTATCGACAATGCCGCCGGTACGGAACATGTTGTAGTATCCAAATTCATGGACTACAAAATGGTCGACTCTAGACCGGTCATGGAACAAGTTCAAAAGTTCCAAATGATCATCCACGGACTCGCGGCTGAAGGGATGAATTTGCCCGACAACTTTGTTCGGTGCATACTTATTGAGAAACTCCCTCCTAGTTGGAAGGACTTCAAGCACTACCTCAAGCACAAGCGAAAGAAGATGAGTCTTGAAGACTTGATCGTGAAGCTGCGCATTGAAGCGGATGTGCGCAAGATCGATCAAAAGGCTAAGGGCTTTAGCCCACTTGATGCCAAAGCCAACTTGTTGGAGCGGGGCGGACCCTCCAACAAACGCCCCCGCCCAAATCAGAAAGACAAAGGGAAGGGCAAGCAGCCTGCAAAGAAATTTGAAGGCGAGTGCTACAAGTGTGGCAAAATTGGCCACTTTGCCAAAGACTGCCGAAGCAAGAAGAAGAAGCCGGCAGCCCACGTCGTTGAGAAAGAGTTCAAGGACTGGAATGAAGTTGACCTCGTTGCCGTGGTCACTGAAGAAGTCAACATTGTTGACAACAAGGGCGGCTGGTACATCGACAACTCAGCGCTACTGCTCATGTTTGCTCCTATAGGAGCAAGTTTGCCTCCTACACTGCTGTTGAAGGGAGGAAGATCAACATGGGAAATCAAGCATCATCCGAGGTCCTCGGCATTGGCAATGTGATTCTCATGATGACCTCTGGCGTCACGATCACTTTGAAGGATG